>NC_085996.1:40271982-40286982 GCF_030014385.1 Trichomycterus rosablanca
AATAATAATGATAATAACAATAATAGTAATAATAATAATAATAAATGTAATAATAATAATAAAAATAATAATAGTCTATGTGAGTGTGATGCTGTCTTTTTTAAAACTCTAAAACCAAAAAGCTCCACATGGTTTAATAAATGTTTTAGTTCTGCTCGGTTCTTATTATTCCTCATAACTCATCATGATTTGTTGAACGCTGCAGCATGGCGGGTTGTAATGTATGTTTTTCCAGCTGTGAGGATGAGGGATGGTGGTACTGGAGGCTGGAGGACCCCCCTCACCACCCCCCTCACCAGCGCCCTGTGTGTTCCATACGCCTGGCACCACGCCGGAGCTCGAGGGCTCCTCACTCACACCCCAGGTGAGAAACGTTCATCACATCATGCTTTATTCAGAGCGCATTAAGCATTAAACACGCAGCGCATGAATTAATAATGCGGTCCGACGCTGCTGTGTTAATAGGAGAGCGAGGAGGGTTCGTGTCAGCTCGCTGCGAGAGTGTAGGTACACGCCTGTGGGAACCCCAAACCACTCACGGAGCAGGATCAGAGAACACAGACGACCTCACGTACAAGGACTTCTGTGTTCTGCATGAACGTTTGCATAATGCATCTAATAACGGGAGGGTCACATGACTCCTGATTTTACCTGTAATTAAATAAATATAATTATTGACACGTTTTTCCTCTATAAATAAAGTGTGGCGGCTTTACTTTTCGATGGACGACATGTTTTTTTTTGTGTTTTTTATTGTGTACTGTGACGTCGTGTCCTGTGGTGTGACCTCATGTACTGTGGTGTGACATCATGTCCTGTGGTGTGACATCATGTCCTGTGGTGTGACATCACATACTGTAGTGTGATGTCATGTCCTGCAGTGTGACGTCATGTAATGTGGTGTGACATCACCACTCCAAACTAAATGAAACGTGTTTATTCGGGTTCCTCTGATCCTGGTGTGTGTTGGATTTAAGTCGCTGTGTAACTGAAGTATAAAAGAAAAGAGAGAATTGATGATCAGGATGTGACGGGTTTATAAGACGCTTCCACTCGTGTGAGAGATAAAACATCTCAGAGTAAAGAACAGAATTCAAATAATGAACACCTAATAAATCTTCATTCTAGTTTATATAAAGAGTTCAACCCTGAACAGCTCTCAGATTTAACATCATTATTATTACATCATTATTATTACATCATCATTATTATTACATCATCGTTATTACATCATCATTATTACTGATTCTGTTTATTTTAGTGTCACGTCACACCGCAGGAGAGTTTCTGTTCCTCTCTGTCAGAAAGGAAACCAGATCTGGTCACACCAGCAGTTCAGAACCATTTAGAAGATTTCCAGTCTCACTCCCGACCGAAATGAAGACGGTCAATCAAACCCGGAGCAGTGAATCCCCGACCCGTCTCTCTGCCGGACTCTGATTGGCTGAAAGCGGCGGAGCTTTTATTACACGCAGGGAAACATCGGCGGCTGATGAAAGTTTCATGAGGTCCATTTTCTGTCCTCGACTCTTAACAAAGTCCATTTTTATTCTAAGCAGAGCGAGAGCTGAAGAGACTCGACACATTTCAGCACAGACGCCTGTTTTACAACCTCCAATCAGAAAGAGTTGGGACGGGGGGTTATTGGTTTAAGCCCCACCACCACTAAGGTTCCACTATTGGGCCCTCAGGCTTTCAACACTTAATTACCACTTTGTACAAAATCATCTGATAAATGTTTATAAATGTTAATCACAGACGCTCACTGATGTTGTTGACATGATCAGTCAGTACGTGTTTATGCTGGTGATGTAGTAACAGACATTACTAGTCGATCCTGCAGGTGAACCGTTGTGCCAACAGCTATTAAACTTTGGATTTTCCTAAATGCCACAACGTGTTTCTGTGCCCAGTGTTTGTGGTTTGGCTTCCAGCCCAGCGCAAGCGGTTTCCAAGAATTTATAAATGAATTTTTTTAACACAGTATAGCTATTATAACTAAACATTTTAACATGTTTTAAAGGGGGGAAAATAAATATTAATATTATGTGAATTACTATGCAGCGGTCGCATCAGCTGATGTTTTTCTGATCGTCACACACATTTTAATAGTTATCAAACTCAGTAATGAAGCATCAATTAAAACATCCTGTACCTATTTTAATATGCACTGTGGGTTATTAATGTACAGATGCCCAAACTTTCATTTAAATGAACCATTAAATAAGAGAAAAAACTTATATAGGTGTAAACGACTAATACACACCGCAGACACACCACACATCAATGGAACAAACAGGGAAAATAATATTAAATAAAAACCTTTAAGAAAAACTGAAAAATCAAGAAAATAAAAATGAGAACAAAATTTGAAAATTATATTAAACAAAAACCTTTAATAAAAAAAAGAGAAAATAATATTTAATCAAAACCTTCAAGAAAAAAACAAATTAAGAAAATGATATTAAATAAAAACCTTCAAAAAAATCGAGAAAATTATATTAAATAAAAACCTTCAAAAAATTGAGAAAATTTAATAAAAACAAGAAAATAATAAACAATAATATTAAAATAAAATCTTGGAGAAAAAAAAAAAAAAAAACTTCTAATATTGAATAAAAACCTTTGAGAAAATAATTTTAAATAAAAACCTTCAAGGAAAAAAAAGAAAATAATATTTAATAAAAACCTTTGAGAAAAAAATTGAGAAAATAATATTAAATAAAAAATTGAGAACGTTATCTTCACCAAAAACCTTCAAGAAGAAAAAGAGAAAATAATATTTAATTAAAATCTTAGAGGAAAAGAAATGAGAAATTAAAAAATGATGTTGAATAAAAACCTAAATAAAAACATTTGAGAAAACAACAAAGAAAATTGTATTAAAAACCTTTTTATAGAAATAAAAGTTTTATTTAATAAAAAACCTTTAAGAAAAAAAAACAATCAAGAAAATTATATTAAATAAAAATCTTTAAAAAACAAAAAAATTGAGAAAATTATATTAAATAAGAAGCAAACGTTCGTCTGAATGCAGTAATTAAATCAGAGAGGAAAGGCGCTAACAATCCCTATTTAATTATCGCTGATGCTAATCACTCGATTAATAAAAAACAACAATCGGTTAAACGCATGAATAACAAATCTAATCTACTGAGCTTCACGTCTCACTGTGTGTGTTCACGTGGACTTCGTCTGGGGGGGGGTGAGGGGGGGGGGGGGTAAACAAATACCAAAGCACTTGCAAATATCAAGCAAACGCTCCAAACCGTCACTCAGCTCAAACCACAGCGAGAGCACGAAGAGATTTAACTAACAAACACGCTGAGATTTTAACCTGCAAATCTACAAACAAAAGGTTTGAGGTCTGACGGATCCAGACACGACCTATTCCCAAAATAAACCCACTCTTAATAACAGGAGAATTCAGAGAGACCTGCTGCTCTCAGGGCGCTAAACGTAGAGGAACGTAAACAAGAGGTTCAGTCACAGACCCTCAACACAGACAACTCGTCCCAAACACCAGGGTAAAACATCCAAAAGTCGCCGTACCGGGGCGGTGCCGCTACACCCGCGATATAGAGAGGCAAACTGGACATTATCGCTTCTGATAGTGTGTGTCGTTCTTATATGAGTGACTCAGGTGCAGCAGCGTTGTTGGGAGTTGGGATTGTCAAGGCTGGTAATCAGAATGTTGTTGTGCCCATCCATTCCTGCCTTTCAGGCCTACAACACATCTAAATAATGTTGGGTCGAGGGCAATTCAGGTCTAATAATGAGGTAAAAAAATTAAATAAATAAAAAATTGGGACGGGGAATAAAATCCACAAAAAGCTTTAGAAACTCTGAGGAGCAAAAATGATAAAAAAATCTCCATATTATCAACAAATGTGTAAAAAAAAAAAGTTTAAAAACTGAACAAATAAACCTCAAAACATATTAGAAGAAATTTGCATATTTCTCCATCTACAGTGCATAATAATATTAAGCAATTAAACATTTAACAAATATCATTAAATGATAAATGTAAGAACACCAGCTGTTCTGAACTGTTTTTACCCTGGTGATGTAGTACGTATGTAGGTGTATGCTTGCATTGGTAACAATAAAGCAATAAAGAGGCTAAAGCAATGCTTTTTATGGGATTTGAACCCATGCAGGTATGGAAGAGCAGACAGGTGACTTACCGAACAGATTACTGGAATGACCCTGTTTGGAGACGGGACGCAGCTCGTTAGCTCCCCAGGCGTAACGCTTGTAATTATCCCAGGAGAACTGCATCATCTGAGGAGAAACGGGAACAACATCAGAGCTTCATTTATTTATTTACATTTATATTTATTTAGATTTTACCTACTGTCTGATGACCTGACTTGTATTTTTACCCTGGTGACGCAGTGCAGACAATTATGTATGTTGGTGTTACTGAATTGTTAATCAGAAGGCTGCTGGTTCAGTTCTCACCACTGAAAAGTTTCCACTGTTGGGCCCCTGAGCAAGGCCCTTAACCCTCAAGGGCTTTTATCCAAAGCAACTTACACTTACACTGTTGCTCAGGAGCCCAACAGTGGAAACATTTCAGTGGTGAGAACTGAACCAGCAGCCTTCTGATTCAGTACCTGAATCACTGAGCTACCACGTGCCCCAAATGTAAACATGTAAACAAACGTATAAAAGTTATTTTAATACCAAATTTATAGACATCAAAAGATGAGCATCATAATCCACATCGTTACCACAAAGTCCCTAAATACACTCACTGTCCATTTTATCAGCTCCACTTACCATATAGAAGCACTTTGTAGTTCTACAATTACTGACTGTAGTCCATCTGTTTCTCTGCATGCTTTGTTACCCCCTTTCACCCTGTTCTTCAATGGTGGTCAAGACCACCACAGAGCAGGTATTATTTAGGTGGTGGATGATTCTCAGCGCTGCAGTGACACTGACATGGTGGTGGTGTGTTAGTGTGTGTTGTGCTGGTATGAGTGGATAAGACACAGCAGCGCTGCTGGAGTTTTAAAACACCGCGTCCACTCATCGTCCACTCTATTACACGCTCCTACCTAGTCGGTCCACCTTGTAGATGTAAAGTCAGAGACGATCGCTCATCTATTGCTGCTGTTTCAGTCGGTCATCTTCTAGACCTTCATCAGTGGTCACAGGACGCTGCCCACGGGGCGCTGTCGGCTGGATATTTTTGGTTGGTGGACGATTCTCAGTCCAGCAGTGACAGTGAGGAGTTTAAAAACTCCAGCAGCGCTGCTGTCTGATCCACTCATACCAGCACAACACACACTAACACACCACCACCATGTCGGTGTCACTGCAGTGTTGAGAATCATCCACCACCTAAATAATACCTGCTCTGTGGGGGTCCTGTGGGGGTCCTGACCATTGAAGAACAGCATGAAAGGGGGTAACAAAGCATGTAGAGAAACAGATGGACTACAGTCAGTAATTGTAGAAGTACAAAGCACTTCTATATGGTAAGTGGAGCTGTGTGTGTGTGTGTGTGTGTTACAGCATTGCACCCAGTGGTGGATAAAAATGTAAATAAAATAAATGAAATATAATTACTAGGTTAATTGATTAATAATAAATGTGCTCGCCGCTGCAGTTCTCTTTTCTCCATGTTCTCGTCCTTTAAGCTCCGGCTTGCTGCCGTTCTGACATTTTCTGCTGAAGGAGATTTTCCTTCACCGTCAGTTTCTCGGGCGTTTAATCCTGATAAACGCTGACAAAATGATAACCGAGCGCCCAAAACACTCACACGCTCCTGGAGAAAAGCAGGAGGAGGAGGTTCTGAAGATGTTTCAAGACAGATAAAATAAAAACACATCACTGTGCAGAATCATGAAGATAAAACACTGGTGGTGTTTGTGAAGGTCCTACAGGAGAGGAGATCCACACGCTGCTGGTGGAGCAGAGATCAAGTCCAGAGGAGAAGGTTCTGAGGTCATGGTGCAGGTGTTTTTGGAGGGAACTGACACTAGACCAGACCGGGGTGGGGCTGGCACATTGGGATGAGTAAAAAACAACCTGGTGCCAACAGAGGTGCCAGCAGCACCGTGAGAAAGAAACAGTGATTAAACAAGGTGCAGGAGAGCGCCAGGTAGGAGGAACTGGAAGGTCAATCATCTGCACCTAAATGGCATGGCAGAAGGGCATGATCCTGTAACCCGTACCCTCCTGCTCATCTCCATGGCAGGTTATGGTCAGTGATACTGTGGTAAAGCATCTACAAATATCTCGATGTTATTTCAGATCGCTCCCAGCACTGTAATGACACTCTAGTGTGTTGTACTGGTGTACCAGGTACAGCAACAACACTACTGCACCTGCTGCACTCATACATACACAGAACAGCACACACTACAATTATAATACTGTGTTTGTGTCATGTTCCACCGTCCCAAATATCTCGACGTACGAGGGTAACTATAATCTACAGTCAGTACTTGTATACCCACATAGTTGTCTGGTACTGACAGGGTTGCCTAATAAAAGGATTTAGGACAACAAAGTCAAGCTCGTGAAGCCTGCTCGGAACGGGCTCCAGATGAAGCCCCGCGTCTGCTGGAATTGGAAACGAACCCAGTTTGCCGGATGCACAAACAAAAACGCAGTGGAAAAATAAGGGCGTGGTCAAAATAACAGAAATGTGGATCCAAATGAGGAGCCAACAGCAAAAAGACTGGACCGGAACGAGCCCGGCAATTTGGGATGGGAAAAAACAAGAGGTGCCAACAGAAGCGATTAAACAAGGTGCAGGAGAGCGCCAGGTAAGAGGAACCAGGAGGTCAATCATCTGCACCTAATTGGCATGGCAGAAGGGCATGATCCTGTAACTCATGCCCTCCTGCTCATCTCCATGGCA
Source organism: Trichomycterus rosablanca (assembly GCF_030014385.1). NCBI lineage: Eukaryota > Metazoa > Chordata > Actinopteri > Siluriformes > Trichomycteridae > Trichomycterus > Trichomycterus rosablanca. Next base: position 40,278,863 of record NC_085996.1, read on the forward strand.
AGTTATGGTCAGTGATACTGTGGTAAAGCATCTACAAATTTCCAGTGGTGTATAGTAATGTAGTAATAATACTTCGTTACAGTACTTAAGTAGTTTTTTGAAGTATTTGTACTTTACTGGAGTATAAAAATTTTCAGCAACTTTCACTTTTACTCCACTACATTTTCTAAAGAAATTGTGTACTTTTACTCCGTTACATTCGCTGTATGTAAATTGGTTACTCGTTACTACAGAATGAAGGTAAATGATGTGAGATGTGTGACGGACTGCACGCTGGTTTGGCGAATCTGCGCTTGTGAGTTAGACGGTGGTTAAACACATTAATGCGCATGTGCAAACGTTCTCTAAACGCTATCGGAGTTTTCTAAAAGTGTGTCGTTCAACCAAAGACACGCAAATATGGAGATTTCAGAAGCTCCAACACACTGATGTAAGTTAACAATGATTAACAAAGTAAAGCTGCAGCATCAGCGGTGTTTTAATATTATTAGCATTAACATTGTTCAGATATCTACCTACCATTTTTATCGATTACATTCGAACCACAAATAAAATGTTTCACTAAATTTGTTTGGAATTCATTGACTGCAAAACTCATGAAGACACGTCCATTATTTTTAAAAACTCACCTGCGGACAAATATTTCCTCAGATAATTTCTGTATTAGAGCAGTAGAGGAGAGATTCATGGTGCTGAGGAACATGCAGCACGTCTTTAACCCTTTAATCATCTCAACAAGAACTCAACTTATCCAACTTATTATTCATGATTTTTCAGCTGTTGGCTTCAAGTTAGAAATGGTGTTTTATTAAAGTAAGAATATTAATATGTTTTTAGTTTAACACATGCCATTCAGTGAGTAGATACAGCCCAAAGAATATTATTTAAATACAGCTTATTTTACTCAAATATTTTGATTTAAATAAACTCTCTTGAGTTTTGCTTTAAATTAATTATGCCAAAATTATTTTTTTGTTATTGAAATATACTACTCAAATAAAAAAATGGGTCAGTATAGAAAATGCAAATAAAATAGATGCATCTTACATTTACATCGACTCACATTCTAAAAACGTTGGAACAGGAACATTTAGGGCTCGTAATAAGTTAAAAAAACAACTAAATAATGTCATGATTTCAAACAGGTGATGTCAACAGTTGATTATAATCATGAATTGGCACAAATCATGTTCAGATGAAAGGAAGAAAACAGGTTAATTGTTAAGGTGGTTTACAGGCTTAAAGGAACAATCTTTATATTTAAAATGACCGCTTCCATTTATACTAACAGCATTTACTTTTACTTCTACTTTTAATACTTAAGTACATTTAATATCAAATTACTTTTGATACTTAAGTACATTAAACATCAGATCCTTTTAGACTTTTACTCAAGTAATATTCTAAAAGGTGACTTTTACTTCTATCAAAAAAAATTTCTGGTAAGATACTTGTACTTTTACTCAAGTCTGGCCTTCCGGTACTTTATACACCACTGCAAATTTCTCTTGCCTAACAAATACCATAAAACAGTTTAAAATTTGGGATTGGAGCTTTTCACCTCACAGAACTTCGGTTTGGAACCTGCTGCATCATTTACTTTCAATTTGTGGAGATAAGCCTTCCAGCGCTCTCTGTAAAGCTCTCCACCGTCTGAACCTACGTGAAGTCGTTTGCAGCACAGCGAGGAATCCAAACACCGACCGAGCCGCCGCCCGACCGGCTCCGGCGAAATTAAATCACGTTATCGACTGCTGGTTCTACTCGGAGCGCGGCCCTAAAGAGAGAGCTCGCCCGCCCGCCCGCCCGCCGCGCCCGCCTCTGCTTTTAAACAACTCCATCTAACTCCGACCACGCCGACGAACCCGAGAGCCGAAAACGAGGTCAGAAATCGACCTGAGGGGAGGAGCGTTCCCCGCGGGGATCCGCCAGAGATCCAGTCTAGACGCTCTATTACAGAGAGAGATCTGAAACACCGGGAGAACGGTCCTGATGCTGAGTGATGCTTATTTAAAGAAGCGAGACAGGCTGGTACACGGGGGTCAGAGCAATCTGCATTCAGCACAGAAATCAAGCCACCAAGGTCACCTGGAAAAACACGGGAGGAGCCGCGCCCGCCTCGAGACTCGCCCGGAGCGTTTCAGCGCTGCGATGTAATTGCTTCAGTGCTGAGAATTTAAATTCCAGCGATTCTCCGGGAAGCCCAGAAGGAATCTCATCTCCGGAAGCATCTGTTGCCCGTGTGCGGCGTGCCAGCGGGGTGATCGGCATCTTCCGGGCATCAGGAGGCACAGACGATGTCAGGCATTGACAAGGTTATGACCCAGGTGTCATTACCGTAGCAGAAATGCACCGTGGGTCAGGCGAGGCCGAGAGACAGACGTTCAGCCGCCACGTAAACACGACCCGAGAGGAACCGAGAGGAGCTGACAGGAGCCGAGAGGAATTTATAGGAGCCGAGAGGAACTGAGAAGAGCCGGGAGGAGCCGAGAGGAACCGAGAGGAGCAGATAGGAGCCGAGAGGAACCAAGGAGAATTTATAGGAGCCGAGAGGAACTGAGAAGAGCCGGGAGGAGCCGAGAGGAACCGAGAGGAATTTATAGGAGCCAAGAGGAGCTGAGAAGAGCTGGGAGGAGCCGAGAGGAGCCGGCAGAAACCAAGAGGAACCGAGAGGAGTCCGAAAGGAACCGAGAGGAGCCGAGAGGAGTCGGGAGAAGCCCAGATGAGCCGAGAGGAACCGAGAGTAGCTGAGAGAAGCCGGGAGGAACCAACAGGAGCCGAGACGACTCAAGAGGAGCCAAGAGGAACCAAGAGGAACTAGGAGGAACCAAAAGAAGCCAAGAGGAACCGAGAGAAATCGAGAGGAGCCGGGAGGAGACGAGAGGAACCGGGAGGAGCTGTGGGAGCCGAGAGCAGCCGATGGGAGCTGAGAGGAACTTGGAGGAGCCGGATGGAGCCAGGAGGAGCTGAGAGTAGTCAAGAGGAACCGAGAGGAACCGGGAGTACTGAAGAGGAGCTGAAAGGAACCGAGAGGAACCGAGAGGAATCAAGAAGATTCGGAAGGAACTGAGAGGAACCGAGGGCGCTCTGGGGCCGATGGACTTTTGACAAGCAAGGCTAGATGAAAGAGCTCGCGAGCCCCCCCCGTTCATCATGTCCTCCCCCCCAGGCGTCCGCGGGCTGCTTACACATGCCATCTGACATTCGGCTGTGTGGAACCACAAAGAGATGGGACGCTCTCCTCAGGGATAAAAGGACACGGAGCGTCCGTCTGTTCCCGCAATGTCAAGTGACAGCAGGGTTATAAAAGCAATTTCCAGGCCTGTATAAATAACCGGGGGGGGCTGTGTGTGGGGAAGGGGGGGGGGGGGGGGGGGTGGAATAATAATAATAACACAGGGTGTACAGAGCCAGCATCAGGGTTCAGGATCAAAGCCCAAACGTTGATGGAATGTTGCAGTTCCAGGTGAGTTGGTACCAGGTGAGGGAATCATGATCAAGTATAAAAGGATCCACCAAAGGATCAGTCTGTACAAGCAATGATGGGGCGTGGCTCACCACCGTGTTCCAAACTTCATCAGAGAATCAATCAGTTCGGGCTTGTAAAGCCTGCTCAAAACAGGTGCCAGGTGAAGCCCCACACCTGCAGAAATTGGAAACAAACCCAGTTTGCCAGAGGTGCCAACAAAGGTGCCAACAGAGGTGCCAGCAGCAACGTGAGGAAGAAACGGTGAGTAAACAAGGTGCAGGAGAGCGCCAGGTAGGACGAACCGGAAAGTCAATCACCTGTACCTAAATGGCATGGCAGAAGGGCATGATCCTGTAACTCGTGCCCTCCTGCTCATCTCCATGGCAGGTTATGGTCAGTGATATTGTGGTAAAGCATCTACCACAAAGATGAACCTAAACCACTCTTTTATTTTCTTCATTTTGGGACATGATGCATGATGCAAGGACCACCTCCTTGTTTCTACACTCACTGTCCATGTTATCAGCTCCACTTACCATATAGAAGCACTTTGTAATTCTACAATTACTGACTGTAGTCCATCTGTTTCTCTACATGCTTTGTTACCCCCTTTCATGCTGTTCTTCAATGGTCAGGACCCCCACAGGACCCCCACAGAGCAGGTATTATTTAGGTGGTGGATCATTCTCAGCACTGCAGTGACTCTGACATGGTGGTGGTGTGTTAGTGTGTGTTGTGCTGGTATGAGTGGATCAGACACAGCAGCGCTGCTGGAGTTTTTAAACACCTCACTGTCACTGCTGGATTGAGAATAGTCCACCAACCAAAAATATCCAGCCGACAGCGCCCCGTGGGCAGCATCCTGTGAGCACTGATGAAGGTCTAGAAGATGACCGACTCAAACAGCAGCAATAGATGAGCGATCGTCTCTGACTTTACATCTACAAGGTGGAGCGACTAGGTAGGAGTGTCTAATAGAGTGGACAGTGAGTGGACACGGTGTTTAAAAACTCCAGCACAACACACACTAACACACCACCACCATGTCAGTGTCACTGCAGTGCTGAGAATCATCCACCACCTAAATAATACCTGCTCTGTGGGGGTCCTGTGGGGGTCCTGACCATTGAAGAACAGGGTGAAAGGAGCTAACAAAGCATGTAGAGAAACAGATGGACTACAGTCAGTAATTGTAGAACTACAAAGTGCTTCTATATGGTAAGTGGAGCAGATCAAATGGACAGTGAGTGTAGAAACAAGAAGGTGGTTTTAATGTTATGGCTGATCAGTGTATTTACTCACTGCACCTCAAAAATCAATCGGACGTCTTCTCCTCTGGTGGTTATGGGTTAACTGGTCAATCATTGACATCCCTATAATGCGCCGGTGCTCTTCTGACCCGACCAAAGTCCAGTCAGAACATGTTTAATATTTATGCCTGAACGTTCCATTGTGTGGGTGGAACACAGACTCTCTCTCATGTTGTGTTAGCTCAGTGTTTAAGGTTAAGTCTATTGATCGAAAGGTCGCTGGTTCAAGCCCTACCGCTGCCAGGTCGGCACTGTTGGACCCCTGAGCACGGCCTTTAACCCTCAATTCTATTATTGTAAGTCATTCTGGGTTTAAAAAGAGATGTAAATGTAAATATTCAAGCATTCATTCATTCATTCAGTGTCTGTTTTACCACCACTTTATCCTGGTCAAGGTCGCAGTGGGTGCAATTCACTGAGCAAAAGATCGACAGTCCATCACAGTGCATAAAGCTTCATTAATATTAATAATTAATAATGAACTGCTTACTAAATCAAGCCACTCTACTCACTCACTCACTCACTTACTGTGAGGAAGAAACGGTGAGTAAACAAGGTGCAGGAGAGCGCCAGGTAGGAGGAACCGGAAGGTCAATTACCTGTACCTAATTGGCATGGCAGAAGGGCATGATCCTGTAACTCATGCCCTTCTGCTCATCTCCATGGCAGGTTATGGTCAGTGATACTGTGGTAAAGCATCTACCACAAAGATGAACCTAAACCACTCCGACCAGGACTAGTTTATTATTCTGAGTGTAGATTTTAAACAAAGTCAACACTTATTAAAAACATCAAACAAATAACATCGACGTCATCGACAGATTAAAGCAGGGACAGTTCAGGCATTTTTGGTACACGGAGGGAGACGTTAGCTGGCGTGAGGCTAACTGTGTTAGCTCAGTAAGCTAAAACTGCGGTGGCGTAATTGTAGAGCGTGTAAATAATCTGATTATGAGCTCCAGGTCTGATCAGGGAGGTATTAGGGAAGCAGGGCGGGTATTTATTTTACGTATGGTCGTCTACAGTGGTGAAATCAGAACCGTAAAGCGCTTGTAGACTCCCTCTCTCTCACCGTCAGCATCCTTTATGTTCTCGTTTCCGTTTGCTGTGCAGGAGGGAACCGGCGAGGACGTACGGACGTTCAGAGCGGATGAACGGACCCGTGATAGAGAATAAATGCGGGCAGCAGGGACGAGGTCGGCGTGATGAGAAACAATAACGTTCAGGCCGGACGCAGAACGAGGGAGTGAAGCGTCTCCTTCACATGAGGGTTCGAACCACGTGGAATAAAACACGACTTACAGAAGGGAAACTTTAACCACAGGATGTGGTGGCACTGCAGAGCCCTCGACTCCACCCAGGGTGCTTTTACACACTTCCGTCTGAGCCCTGCATGAACAACGAATGTTTTATCAGGTTCTTTAAGCCAGCAGTGGAACGTCGTTAGTGTAGGGTTATCGGTAAAGGCGCAATATGAGGCGCCCTAGCGATCATACGGCAATTTAGTTAGTGTAAGAGACGTTTCTGTGCTGACAGTGTGTGATGTGTGGTTACGTATTGAGGCATTTTGTCCCTTTGTGGATCCATAACAAAAGTAAAAGTGTGTTTCTCTACACACGTGATCGTCTCTGTGCTGCACCTCAAAAGAACAAAGCAGTGAACCCTAATTATCAAGAATGAACAAGCTTTTACATTGCAGGGCCCTAGAGTGCGACCAATTTGGTGGCACATGCGACCTAATTTCTCAGTGGTGCGACTGAAAAAAATCTGAGGTGGCACCGGTGCGACCAGCCGTTCGAGGGGGAAAAAAAGTCTCTGTGACTCTGAACGTCTCCGGTGCAACAACAGACACATGTTAGATCCATATCTAATCATATCTAATCATATCTAATCATATCTAATCATATCTAATCATATCTAATCATATCTATATGTCTAACCAATCAGAGATAGTGAAGGGCAGGACCAGCGTCTTCAACGGTGCGCGTTACACAGCGAAAGTTAAGAGTAGTGATATCATGGTGGAGCGTGTAGATTATGTGTTGAGCATATGTGCTGCTGTTACAGATGTTGGTTTTTATGTAAAAACATCAAACACATATCGGTGATGAGAAGACGTGACGTGTTCGTCTCAGTTGTTGTTTTCTTTAGTTCACTGACGTGAGAAGAGTTTTGCGCTTCGCTTTCACCGCGACTCTCGACGTAAATAACCGATTTGCTCAGCGCTCGACTCGAGAGATAAAACATCATTAAAGTTCCATTATACAAACATCTGTGTGAAATAACCATCAAACCCAGTCTAACAGCTCCACATGTATCTGTGTTTAACTGGATTTACTTCACCTGTGGTGTTTATATTTCATGTTAAACGTTGTTCGTTCTGTCCGGGTCACTGTTACCACGTCATATCACACAGTTCATCTTTTTTAAGGAACTTTTAAAATATCAGCAGCAAACTGACTTAAAGTGTAATAATGTCATGTCATGTAGCCTATGTCAATAATATGCGTCTCGTTACTGCATTAATTATATATAATATTCTTATCATTAAATGAGATGTTCAGTTTGAAGCCCTTAAAACACTTGCACTGTTCATTTAGATTTTCTTTTTATTTCATTTATCCTGAGTTTAAATTTTAGCTCAGTGAAGCACCAACACTTTTTCAGTAAGTTACCTTTCTTGTAGAATCGTGCTTCAAATAAAGAACTTTATGTTGACCAGATTGTTAGTTAATCATTTACAAGGCAATATTGCCTATATGGACAGCGAAAAAAAAAAAAAAAGTGAACCTGTAAAACTGAGGTGTTGAACGCGATGCGGTCGAAAATTTGGGTGCACCTAACTTTTGTGCTGGTGCACCTAAGAAAAAAAGTTAGGCGCACCAGTGCAACCAGTGCAAAAAGTTAGTCTAGAGCCCTGCATTCACATAAACACTCACTCACTTTCTCAACTACTTATCCTGATCAGGGTCACGGGGGGTGCTGGAGCCTATCCCAGCTCTAAATGGGCACTCAGAAACACCCTGGACAGGACGTCAGTCCATCTCATGGCACACACACTCATACAAAGAGACACACACACACTTATACACAAAGAGAGACACACACACACTTATACACAAAGGAACGAACCCAGGACCTTCTTGCTGTGAGGTGACAGTGCTGCCCACCAAGCCTCTGTGCCACCAACTGGCAGTCATGGACGCCCAAACCCCAAACAAGCACCACGAGCAGAACTACTTCAGTATCTAGAACAGAGATGCAGTTCAATTCCGATCACCGGCAGTTTGTCACTGTCGGGCCCTTGAGCAAGGCCCCTAAGCCTCAATTCATGCATGGTA
>NC_085996.1:40294482-40324482 GCF_030014385.1 Trichomycterus rosablanca
TATTAAAAACAATGAAAATATTTATAACAAATTAATATTAATAATAAAAACAATATTAATAAAAACAATAATAATAATAATAATAATAAAACAATAATAATAATAATAATTAAAAAACAATAATAATACAATAATAATACAATAAAAATAATAATAAAATAATAATAACAATAACACAATAATAATAATACAATAATAATAATAATTAAAAAACAATAATAATACAATCATAATACAATAAAATAATAATAAAATAATAATAACAATAATAAAATAATAATAATACAATAATAATAATAACAATAATAATAATAAATAATAATACCAGCAGCGGAGGACAAATTGACTATGATAAATTGGGAGAAAATGAAGAAATAGATATAAAAATAAATAACAATAATAGTTAAAATAATAATAATAATAATAATTTGTCAGACATGCTGAGCTGTGAGCAGCAGCAGAGGAACTTACAAGCTTGGAATTTCAGATCTGTCTTTTTTAGGTTTGACCGGTCAGCGGTCAACTGTCTGCTAATGATGGTTACATCATTCATAGGTTTAAATAACCAAATAAAATGAGCTTTCTTTGAATCTAGCTTAAAATCTCATTTCTTTTTAGTAAACTCGGGTGTCTTTTATTCTTTTAATTGCACAAAATTCTGAAAAAAACAACAGAATTTTCTGCTGCTGAAATGTGCAACCAGACAGTAAAATACGTCCTGTTTTATGGGGTTAAACACTTTTTTGGGGGGTCTGTTCACCTGCTCATTCTATCCAGGAGAGAAATCACTTGAAAGTCCATCACCGCCAGTGCAGCGTTCGAAATACGACGGAGATAAACTTGGCATCAGTGCGGTAATCCACAGGACTTTTGGAAATCAATAAACTGACAGAGGGCAGAACGAGCTCCTGGGGCGAGAGCTTACACCCTTAAGGGAGCATCCTTTAACCTTACCCTACAGCAGCGTGGATCTAATGAAGTGAGGGAGCAGGATAACGTTCGGCTTGTGTGTGGTCCATCGGCGTCCACGTGAAATGACACGTTCTGGTCAAAATGACACGGTTCCTCAGAGCGCCCTGCCATCAGGAACGCGTGATTGAGCAATATTTATATAACCCGCTCGACGCCCTGGCATCTTCTGCTGGGCAGAGACCACAACGATCTTTAACTTGCTGTCCAAAGTGCAAATAACATCCTGCCGTCTCTGCAGCTCGTCCCGTTTCCCTGGACGTTGTTGGACTTCACGGTTTCACTACAGACGTCACGATACGATATTTATATAATTAAATAAGCTTGTTAAGAATATTCTGATTAAAAAAATAATTAGACTTATTTTTTGAGCACAGGAACCCACTCGTGTTCCACGTCTTAACTCCAGAGCGTTTAAAGCGATGCTGCTTAATCGTCTGGGTGGCACAGCGGGCAACTAAGCTCGCCCACCACCTCTGAGACTCGAACCAGCCCGGTCGGATGCCTACAGACACGACGGGTCGCTGCAAGGACTCAATGCCATCAAAAGACTGTTCGGCGCTCTTCCACCGCAATTTCCGCCGGTCTAGAACCGATAAACCTGCGATGCAAGCAGCCGATGGGGCGGGTAATCCTAGCATCACCATAGCAACGTTGGTTTCCCGCCTTTTAGGCATTTCCGACCAACAAGAATCAGCGGTAACAAATCATGAACGCAGCACGGCGAAACGAAGCGGCGCGGCCTGGGTCACAGTCTGCATCCTAATACATCCCAGAGATGTTACATGATGTGTATGTGTGTATGGACCACGATTCGTACATTAGAGGGCGCAATAACAGACCTAATAATGCGAAGGACCTTCCCTAAACTGTTATCACATGATATGCTGGGTGCTTTGGTCAAGTAGTGTGTGTTTTGCCCACCATACTGGACCAGACTGGCACTGCCAGACTCTAATAAAGGAATCTGCTGAATCACACGCAGTGGAAAAGCCCAGAACCGGTCCAGATCCGAGACCAGTCTGGAGACGGGCACCGTGTACAGTACGGGCACCGTGCCAGGGGGTGAAGGTTCCCACCCCAAAAAAAGGCTCAGGAAACACCTGTAGATAAATTAACGTCTGCACAAGCAGGTGGCAGCTCAAGAGGTCGGCATGTGCCACGCTGGCACGAAGTCCAGATCCACGCTGGCACACCATCCACACACACACACACACACACACACACACACACACTCGTTTCACTGATACACTGCCAAGTTCAGGCTCTCAAGAGGAAGCCCGAACGCCAACGACGGGGTAAAGTTACACCCACCGGCTGGCACACTGAAATCAAAGCTTTGAATTCATTCATTCATTGGCTGTTTTACCACTAATTTATCCTGGTCAGGGTCACAGTGGGTGCAATTCACCCACTGTGGGTGAATTGTAGGAAACACCCCGGGCAGGTCGCCAGCTTATCACAGGGCAACACACACACACACACACACACTTAGGGTCATTTCTATTATCTCCAGTTATCCTGACTGGGAGGAAACCCGAACACCAAGGGGAAAACCCCCACTGGTGTGGAGAGAACATGCAAACTCCACACAGAAAGGACCCGGACCGCTCCAGCTGGGAATTCGAACTCAGGACCTCCGAACAAGCTGTGATACAGAGAAAAAGAATTCCGTGCGTGATACGGATCTCCGTATGAACCCACCCGGTGCAGGTGAAAAGAAGCGGTGCTCGGTCAGGAGTGGAGGTCTGCAGCAGTACGGTCAGGGAATTGGATATGACTAAATTGGGAGGGAAATGCTTATGTGATGGGAAATGGACAATGGTACGGTACGGTTCTGGATTTGGACAGGTTATATATTGAACTGTAAGGGGCAAGATAAATAAACAGGGCTGTAAATAAAGGAAGACAGAATCACATCAGGTAGGGTTCGAATCCCAGTGCAGGTACTGATCCAATAATTACTGGATTTAAAAATAATTTGACTCGTTAAGCCTCATATAAACCTCACAGCCTGAAACATCACATCAGTTTAAATGAATCGACGTCCACTAAACCCGAAATCTTTGTAACTCGACGCCCTACGTGGAGAAATGTGTACCTTAAACTCGACGTGTGTGAATCTGACCTGAATCTGCATCAGTGTGGAATAAGGTGCAGATCCAGGGTTACAGCTCCACATGTATCTGTGTTTATCTGGATTCTCCTCCCTGTTTCACTTTTAAACTTGTGTTACAGCTCCAGCTTCTGAGAAATGGTGAGAATCAGAATCAGCTTCTCAAAAACAACCTCATTATTTTACATGAGACTAAAATATCTGCAGCTCCACGGGACCATGGACGCATTAACAGGTTCCCCAAACATCCTTATGGGGAAAAATACCTCGAAACTCAACGTCTTTAAAACTCAACACCACTCCCAGAACCCCAGAATTAACTCAAGTCCAGTTTTAAGTCCAGTTCTCCCAGTAGAATCACAATATCGGTTCTAATCATCCACACGTGCATCACTCAGCCCTGGGCGCCCAGAAACCCGGTGCTGGATCCTCAGACCTCCGTGTGCCAGGATCTGACCTCCGTCAGTGTCGCTCAGATTCTCATGTTTGCCCATTCTTTGGAAGTCAAGTACCGACTGTTCACTCGCTGCCTGGAGGATACGGCACGTACCTCACGACCTGACAGGTGCCACCGCGACAAGATAGGCGGTTGGAGCTCGCTGATTGGCTGTGGGGTGCTCACTGGTGATAACACAGAGAGACGAGTGAAGAGCCACACTGGCTAGCGTTAGCTGTGAGCTAACAAGCAGAAACTGAAAAACGGCTCGTCTTTTAATTTTTCAAAATCAACATTTTTTATCAGTTCAACCGGAAATGAACACGAGCGCGTGCATGCGCGGACATGTACTTATTTACTAAATATATCTTCAGTGTAAATCGAGCACAAGTGTTGAGAAAAAGGAGCAAACAGTAATAATAACGTTACGCCCAATCCGCTGTTCTGACTCGCGTGTCTGCCATAGATTTTCCTGCCTATGTAAGAACTATTTTTTCCTAAATAAAAGCGCTATATTAAGAAAAAAGAACGTCTCACCTGTCGTGTAATGTGAATTATAAAATATATTGTCTGGCCCTTTATGAAAGTTAAGTGCACTATAGGGCGTAGGGAGCGAGTGTGTAGGGAAGAGATCGGATTTGTACCGTTTCCGTGCTCGTGTTTTGCACTGAGCTTGTGTGACATGTAAAGTAGCGTTCTCGTTAACCACTCAAATGTTTGGACTTTGAATTATTTTAACATTACTTTACATCACCGTCATCGCAACATGAACATTTACATTCATATTTTTTGTTACGGTATAGACCTTAATTCTGGATTACAGGCAGAACTAATCGTACACGTTCATACACTGTTAAGAAATATCTCTAACTATAAAGTAAGCAGTTAACTTTTGAAATATATTGAAGTGTTTAGCTGCTATTATTCTGTTTTGTGTGGGCAGAGAGAGATTACAGAGCCAAAATGTTATGTGTTAATGTTTGTGTTAAAGTGTAATTGATACACATGCATTTATACTTATGCGTATTTATTATAGATCAGATAAGATAAGCAATGTTTGACGTTCAGATTGTTAAATCTTTTTATAATAAAACATTGAAATATTGTAATTACACTCAAGTGTGTACACTGTAAAGTTTGTCCGCGACACCCCCCCCCCCAATCCCCCCCCCGCCGCGGTAATACCATATACGGCGGTATTTCCTGAAGACGGTATGACGGTTTGAAAATCTGCAATATCGCCCAACCCTAGTGAGAATAAGGAAACAGTTTGGCATTTGGAACTCCGTCGTTAAAGTTTTAACACGTGGGGGCATTTTTTATGGGCGCTGGCGCTTGAGATACGCAGGAATCTGGTGCCACGACATGCCAACTACGATTTCCAGCAGTTTACATTTTCATTTTCATTCAAAGCGAGCATTTGGGGGTTGAGAGTTTTGCTCAAGGGCTAAACGGTGGCAGTTCGGCAAGATTGGGCTTGAACCGGCAACCTTCTGATTACTAATCAGGTGCCTTTCCTGCTGAGCTACCTCTGCCCAGTTTGATCGTGATCTGATCTCAAAATACGAAGTCACATGACTGTAACTATTAAGACCAACCAGTCATGCCAACCCTCACCATGCTCGGGTGGCAGAGTGTTCGAACCTGCGAGGTGGAGTCTCTGGCCGACGCCCACACGAACACAAGTGGTCATGTTGATGAGGGAGGGAAGGTCGGACAGGGGCTCTACCTCGAGCCTAGAGCTGTGAGTTACCAACTAGAAAACTGGACTCTCCAATTTGGTATCTCAGCTCTGCTCCCGGTCGCCTTGGCGCCCCCTAGTGGACAGAATCGGCCACTAGTCTGCTGGGTGGGAATAGACGGGACAAAAAAAAAGTGGGCGTGGTCTTCGAGGCTGTGTAAGGACCCTGGTTAGTAGGCCGAGGACGAACGTGGAGATAAGTGCGTGACTCTCTGTGCGCGAGACCGACCTCACGCACCAATCCACTGAAGTTCCTCCGGCAGCGGAAGAGGAACTGGATACGACTAAACTGGGAGAAAAAGTATAGTAACATATGTTGCTCATTTTTTATTCTTCACCCTCCTTGAATTTTGTGCTTTAATGTATCAGGACACAATAAAATATAACGTTTTATATAAAAATAAGAGGGTAATTAATTACTGATTAATTGATCATCAGCACGTGTTTGAACATTAGCGCCCCCTACATGCCGTTAAGGCTCCTAAAATAAACCTGACTGAAGTAGCTATGCGCGGACGTTCCTTCTTTCTGCCGGATTAGCGGCGGCACCGGTATTTAGAGCCGCCGTGGGTCCGTCCTCCGCCCGTCCTGATATCTTTCACCTAAAATCCTCACAGAGTTTCCCTTCAGCTCCAATCTGCAGAACTGATGAGACGCAGGAAATGATGCGTGAAGCGGCGCGACAAAAACGCTGGTTTATAATAAACGAGGGGAAGCGAAGAGCCGAACGTGTGCAGGTCCAGAAACAAACACTAAACAAACACCAAACAAACACTAAACAAACACTCGAAATGTCTTCAAAATACATTAAATACACCAAATGAGGCACAGGTAAACACCAGAGTCACGAGTAAACACCAGAGTTACTGTTAAACACCACAGAGTCGCTGGTAAAAACCACAGAGTCACTATTAAACACCACACAGTCACTGGTAAAAACCACAGAGTCACTGTTAAACACCACAGAGTCACTGGTAAAAACCACAGAGTCACTGTTAAACACCACACAGTCACTGGTAAAAACCACAGAGTCACTATTAAACACCACAGAGTCTCTGTTAAACACCACAGAGTCACTGGTAAAAACCACAGTCACTGTTAAACACCACAGAGTCACTGGTAAAAACCACAGAGTCACTATTAAACACCACAGAGTCACTGTTAAACACCACAGAGTCACTGTTAAACACCACAGAGTCACTGGTAAAAACCACAGTCACTGGTGAACACCACAGAGTCGCTGTTAAACACCACAGAGTCGCTGTTAAATTTTGTAAAGTTGCTTTGAGACGATGTCTATTGTAAAAAGCGCTATATAAATAAAGTTGACTTGACTGTTAAACACCACAGAGTCGCTGTTAAACACCACAGAGCCGCAGGTAAACACCACAGTCACTGGTGAACACCACAGAGCCGCTGTTAAACACCACAGAGTCGCAGGTAAACACCACAGAGTCGCTGTTAAACACCACAGAGTCGCTGTTAAACACCACAGAGTCGCTGTTAAACACCACAGAGTCACTGTTAAACACCACAGAGTCGCTGTTAAACACCACAGAGTCGCTGGTAAACACCACAGAGTCACTGGTAAAAACCACAGTCACTGGTGAACACCACAGAGTCGCTGTTAAACACCACAGAGTCGCTGTTAAATTTTGTAAAGTTGCTTTGAGACAATCTCTATTGCAAAAAGCGCTATATAAATAACGTTGACTTGACTTGACTGTTAAACACCACAGAGTTGCAGGTAAACACCACAGTCACTGGTGAACACCACAGAGCCGCTGTTAAACACCACAGAGTCGCTGGTAAACACCACAGAGTCACTGTTAAACACCACAGAGTCGCTGGTAAACACCACAGAGTCGCTGGTAAACACCACAGAGTCGCTGGTAAACACCACAGAGTCGCTGTTAAACACCACAGAGTCGCTGGTAAACACCACAGAGTCGCTGTTAAACACCACAGAGTCGCTGTTAAACACCACAGAGTGGCTGGTAAACACCACAGAGTCGCTGGTAAACACCACAGAGTCGCTGTTAAACACCACAGAGTCGCTGGTAAACACCACAGAGTCGCTGTTAAACACCACAGAGTCGCTGGTAAACACCACAGAGTCGCTGTTAAACACCACAGAGTCGCTGTTAAACACCACAGAGTCGCTGTTAAACACCACAGAGTCGCTGGTAAACACCACAGAGTCGCTGGTAAACACCACAGAGTCGCTGTTAAACACCACAGAGTCGCTGGTAAACACCACAGAGGCGCTGTTAAACACCACAGAGCAGCAGGTAAACACCACAGAGTCACTGCAGCTGAAAGGGTCACACAGAGGTCACTGTTTTAATACCGTTTGTTTTCTAAATGAGACGTCCGACACGCTCACTGTCAGGCATCCAAATACTTTTGAACACACAGAGTATCTGTGAAGGAATTCCAGTGTCTCAGGTTCGCATCCCACCAGCACTGCGCCTCTTTATTACGGCCGCTCGAACTCAGACGTGTTGAAGCGTAGCGGCACGCTCGGCGTGTCGGCGGCGGCGGCTCATCGATTTACAGTAAACAAAAGAGCTGGTGGAGCCGCCGCGCTCCAGACATCGATTTCCTTTCTGCGCAACAATTAGCATCAGAAGGTCAGCGCGCGGCTCCTGGGGAAACCCTGAACGCCGTCTGGACTCCCACCGCGGCCGCGCGACTCCGTCTGAATGCTGATCACCGGGATTAGACGCGGCCGCCGCGGGGGAGAGAGGACGCACGCCGAGACCTTGGCACGTCGGCGCAGGCGGGGACGGCGTGCGCTAATACGATTAGCGATGTGGCACGAATTAGTCCTGGCATTAGGACTCAGGCTGAGCAGATGGGCGTGGATGCACTTTCGTACCGCTGGTCCCCGGCGCCAGAGCCTGCCGGAGGTCCTGAGGATCAGAGCCTTTATACCTCGCCTCACCTCAGGTCCAGGTCTGTTTGGCATGTTCTCCACATCTAGTACTGAAATTTTATCTGGATCTTTCAATAATATTATGGACTATAGATGGTGAATTCTCTCAATTCTTAAAGATGTTCAAGTGGCGACCATTAGCGACCCCTGCCTGTCAGTACCTGAATCACATCACACGTTTTACATTTACGCTTGTATCCAAAGCGACTTACAATTATAACTGAACACAATTTTGAGCAGTTGAGGGTTAAGGGCCTTGCTCAGGGGACCAACTTGGTAATGGTGGGGCTTAAACCGGCAACCTTCTGATTACCAGTCCAGTACCTTAACCACTGAGCTACAGCTTCCACGGCTCTTGATCGCCCCGTCCCAAAATTTCTGGAATGAGTTGCGTGCCTATAAGAAACACACAGTGGAGCAGTGGGGGGCGCTGTTGCCGCACAGCAAGAGGGGTCTGGGTTCGAGTCCCAAACCTTTCTGTGCTGAGTTTTGTATGTTCTCCATGTATCTGCTTTCTCTGGGTGCTCGGGTTTCTTCCCACAAGTTGAAAGACTGACTTTGTGTGTGTGTGTGTGTGTGTGTTTATAAGCAGCCCACTGTGACCCTGACCAGGATAAAGCAGTGGTAAAACCGGCAACGAATGTATGAATGGACAATCTATGGTCAAAAGTATGTGGACACCCTGAAAAGACGCCCTTATTATTGATTTCATGTGTTTCTCACCTGCAGTATGAGGAGTAAAAAAATAGAATAAACGCCTTTAACTTCCTAGCAAGAGTTTGGGGAAGTCCCCATCCTGTTTCAACCTTGCAAATGCTCAACCGGATGGGTACAAATTCCCACAGATACACTCCTTAACACTGTAAACAGCCTCACTGAAAAGAAGAGCCGACTCCACGCGGTTTTGTAAGTTGGTGGACACATTTCAGGTGTGGACACACTCTTCTGGACGCAGGGCGTGGCCGTAACGTCGGTCACTAATCTCCAGCGCCGGCTCTCGCAGTAAGAGTTTACGACTGCAGTAAGAACAGTGAACAGTCAGAACCAGGCAGATTAAACCCTGCTGTGAGGAGATAAGGGTGAGAATAAGGAAACAGTTTGGCATTTGGAACTCCGTCGTTAAAGTTTTAACACGTGGGGGCATTTTTTATGGGCGCTGGCGCTTGAGATACGCAGGAATCTGGTGCCACGACATGCCAACTACGATTTCCAACAGTTTACATTTTCATTTTCATTCAAAGCGAGCATTTGGGGGTTGAGAGTTTTGCTCAAGGGCTAAACGGTGGCAGCTTGGCAAGATTGGGCTTGAACCGGCAACCTTCTGATTACTAATCAGGTGCCTTTCCTGCTGAGCTACCTCTGCCCAGTTTGATCGTGATCTGATCTCAAAATACGAAGTCACATGACTGTAACTATTAAGACCAACCAGTCATGCCAACCCTCACCATGCTCGGGTGGCAGAGTGTTCGAACCTGCGAGGTGGAGTCTCTGGCCGACGCCCACACGAACACAAGTGGTCATGTTGATGAGGGAGGGAAGGTCGGACAGGGGCTCTACCTCGAGCCTAGAGCTGTGAGTTACCAGCTAGAAAACTGGACTCTCCAATTTGTTATCTCAGCTCTGCTCCCGGTCGCCTTGGCGCCCCCTAGCGGACAGAATCGGCCACTAGTCTGCTGGGTGGGAATAGACGGGACTAAAAAAAAGTGGGCGTAGTCTTCGAGGCTGTGTAAGGACCCTGGTTAGTAGGCCGAGGACGAACGTGGAGATAAGTGCGTGACTCTCTGTGCGCGAGACCGACCTCACGCACCAATCCACTGAAGTACGGCGTCGGAGGGAGGGCGTGTCAGGAGGATATACCCTCCTCGTACACCATCGGGGTCTCCAGCAGAGGAAGAGGAACTGGATACGACTAAACTGGGAGAAAAAGTATAGTAACATACAGTGTATCACAAAAGTAAGTACACCCCTCACATTTCTGCAAATATTTTATTATATCTTTTCATGGGACAACACTATAGACATGAAACTTGGATATAACTTAGAGTAGTCAGTGTACAACTTGTATAGCAGTGTAGATTTACTGTCTTCTGAAAATAACTCAACACACAGCCATTAATGTCTAAATAGCTGCAACATAAGTGAGTACACCCCACAGTGAACATGTCCAAATTGTGCCCAAAGTGTCAATATTTTGTGTGACCACCATTATTATCCAGCACTGCCTTAACCCTCCTGGGCATGGAATTCACCAGAGCTGCACAGGTTGCTACTGGAATCCTCTTCCACTCCTCCATGATGACATCACGGAGCTGGTGGATGTTAGACACCTTGAACTCCTCCACCTTCCACTTGAGGATGCGCCACAGGTGCTCAATTGGGTTTAGTCCATCACCTTTACCTTCAGCTTCCTCAGCAAGGCAGTTGTCATCTTGGAGGTTGTGTTTGGGGTCGTTATCCTGTTGGAAAACTGCCATGAGGCCCAGTTTTCGAAGGGAGGGGATCATGCTCTGTTTCAGAATGTCACAGTACATGTTGGAATTCATGTTTCCCTCAATGAACCGCAGCTCCCCAGTGCCGGCAACACTCATGCAGCCCAAGACCATGATGCTACCACCACCATGCTTGACTGTAGGCAAGATACAGTTGTCTCGGTACTTCTCACCAGGGCGCCGCCACACATGCTGGACACCATCTGAGCCAAACGAGTTTATCTTGGTCTCGTCAGACCACAGGGCATTCCAGTAATCCATGTTCTTGGACTGCTTGTCTTCAGCAAACTGTTTGCGGGCTTTCTTGTGCGTCAGCTTCCTTCTGGGATGACGACCATGCAGACCGAGTCGATGCAGTGTGCGGCGTATGGTCTGAGCACTGACAGGCTGACCTCCCACGTCTTCAACCTCTGCAGCAATGCTGGCAGCACTCATGTGTCTATTTTTTAAAGCCGACCTCTGGATATGACGCCGAACACGTGGACTCAACTTCTTTGGTCGACCCTGGCGAAGCCTGTTCCGAGTGGAACCTGTCCTGGAAAACCGCTGTATGACCTTGGCCACCATGCTGTAGCTCAGTTTCAGGGTGTTAGCAATCTTCTTATAGCCCAGGCCATCTTTGTGGAGAGCAACAATTCTATTTCTCACATCCTCAGAGAGTTCTTTGCCATGAGGTGCCATGTTGAATATCCAGTGGCCAGTATGAGAGAATTGTACCCAAAACACCAAATTTAACAGCCCTGCTCCCCATTTACACCTGGGACCTTGACACATGACACCAGGGAGGGACGATGACACATTTGGGCACAATTTGGACATGTTCACTGTGGGGTGTACTCACTTATGTTGCAGCTATTTAGACATTAATGGCTGTGTGTTGAGTTATTTTCAGAAGACAGTAAATCTACACTGCTATACAAGCTGTACACTGACTACTCTAAGTTATATCCAAGTTTCATGTCTATAGTGTTGTCCCATGAAAAGATATAATGAAATATTTGCAGAAATGTGAGGGGTGTACTTACTTTTGTGATACACTGTATGTTGCTCATTTTTGATTCTTCACCCTCCTTGAATTTTATGCTTTAACGTATCAGGACACAATAAAATATAACGTTTTATATAAAAATAAGAGGGTAATTAATTACTGATTAATTGATCATCAGCACGTGTTTGAACATTAGCGCGGGTTTCTTCCCACAAGTTGAAAGACTGACTTTGTGTGTGTGTGTGTGTGTGTGTTTATAAGCAGCCCACTGTGACCCTGACCAGGATAAAGCAGTGGTAAAACAGGCAACGAATGCATGAATGGACAATCTATGGTCAAAAGTATGTGGACACCCTGAAAAGACGCCCTTATTATTGATTTCATGTGTTTCTCACCTGCAGTATGAGGAGTAAAAAAATAGAATAAACGCCTTTAACTTCCTAGCAAGAGTTTGGGGAAGTCCCCATCCTGTTTCAACCTTGCAAATGCTCAACCGGATGGGTACAAATTCCCACAGATACACTCCTTAACAGCCTCACTGAAAAGAAGAGCCGACTCCACGCGGTTTTGTAAGTTGGTGGACACATTTCAGGTGTGGACACACTCTTCTGGACGCAGGGCGTGGCCGTAACGTCGGTCACTAATCTCCAGCGCCGGCTCTCGCAGTAAGAGTTTACGACTGCAGTAAGAACAGTGAACAGTCAGAACCAGGCAGATTAAACCCTGCTGTGAGGAGATAAGGGTGAGAATAAGGAAACGGTTTGGCATTTGGAACTCCGTCTTTAAAGTTTTGGCACGTGGGGGCATTTTTTATGGGCGCTGGCGCATGAGATACGCAGGAATCTGGTGCCACGACATGCCAACTACGATTTCCAACAGTTTACATTTTTATTTTCATTCAAAGCGAGCATTTGGGGGTTGATAGTTTTGCTCAAGGGCTAAACGGTGGCAGCTTGGCAAGATTGGGCTTGAACCGGCAACCTTCTGATTACTAATCAGGTGCCTTTCCTGCTGAGCTACCTCTGCCCAGTTTGATCGTGATCTGATCTCAAAATACGAAGTCACATGACTGTAACTATTAAGACCAACCAGTCATGCCAACCCTCACCATGCTCGGGTGGCAGAGTGTTCGAACCTGCGAGGTGGAGTCTCTGGCCGACGCCCACACGAACACAAGTGGTCATGTTGATGAGGGAGGGAAGGTCGGACAGGGGCTCTACCTCGAGCCTAGAGCTGTGAGTTACCAGCTAGAAAACTGGACTCTCCAATTTGTTATCTCAGCTCTGCTCCCGGTCGCCTTGGCGCCCCCTAGCGGACAGAATCGGCCACTAGTCTGCTGGGTGGGAATAGACGGGACTAAATAAAAGTGGGCGTGGTCTTCGAGGCTGTGTAAGGACCCTGGTTAGTAGGCCGAGGACGAACGTGGAGATAAGTGCGTGACTCTCTGCTCAACCGGATGGGTACAAATTCCCACAGATACACTCCTTAACACAGTAAACAGCCTCACTGAAAAGAAGAGCCGACTCCACGCGGTTTTGTAAGTTACCAGTCAGGTGTGGACACACTCTTCTGGATGCAGGGCGTGGCCGTAACGCCGGTCACTAATCTCCAGCGCCGGCTCTCGCGGCCTCGTTATCTAATCACCCGCACCGCCGCCGCCGCCGGGCCGTCATTCACCTAAATTGGTTCAGTCAAACGAAGGGAGATTGGGGTCTGATGTTGATCACATGATCAGAGCGAGGGCAGGAGGTTCACGCTGGGTTCCTGCTCACGGTTCAAATGTGATAAGAAGCATGCTAACAAGCTAACACACGTAATCCGGCTTTACTGACCCGCCTCCCAGCAGACGCCATCGTTACCCAACCTCCACTGTAGGAGCGGAGACACCAGCGCATTCATATTCAACCCTGAATTTAAAATGAACCGTTTCACACCTTAAGAACGGGACAAAAAAACGGAAACACGTCATCGCTCGGGGCTGAAACGTCTCCTAACTGTCGTAAGAACACCGACGTCACAAAGTGGTAAATGCTTTACCGTCCCAACTTTTTTTGGAACGTGTTGCAGGTCTGAAATGCAGGAATGGATGTTTATTAATAAATGAAATGAAGTCGAGCAGACAGAACATGAAAAACTCAAAATAAACGTTCTAAACCTCGACCTCAGCCCCACTCAACGGCTCTGGGATGAACCGGAACACCGACCGAGGCTTTCCTGACCAACTCATTTGATTGAACGGGCACAAATTCCCATACACAGACATACTTCAAATATTTCAGCTTTAAGTGTGGTGCTCAGGTGGCTGACCTGGTACATTAGCCCGCGGTTGCCAGTTACTGGCAGTGCCACCGTCCTGGCAGGGCACTTGACAAAACACAGTGGTATTAGCAACCTCCAGACCTGGGTTCAATCCACGCCTCCAGTGGGTTTCCTACAGGTAGTCCGGTATCCTCAGACCTTTCAGACATGTTGCAATCGTATAGGTGAGCAAGTGCTGGACTGAATGAGAGGGTACGATGCCCTGAGGTGGATCAGTGGCATGTCCAGGGTGCCATCCTGGACTGTGCTGTATGACAAGAAGGACCTGAGTTCGAGTACCCAGAGTTTTGCCCATGTTTTGTCCATGTATCTGCATGGGTTTCTTCTGGGTGCTCCGGTTTCTTTGAGTGTGTGTGTGTGTGTGTGTGTGTGTGTGTACCTGCAACCCACTGAGACCCTGACCAGGACAAAGCAATGGTACAACAGACAATGAATGTATAACTGGACAATCTATAATCAAAAGTATGTGGACACCCTGAAAAGACGCCCTACTTATTGATTTATGTGTTTTGCTATGATGAGTATAAAATCAATCACTATACGCTTTCTAGTAAGTTCCTAGCAAGAGTTTGGGGAAGTCCCCATCCTGTTTCAGCATGAATGTGGCCCTGCACACATGCAGTAGAAGCCACCCTGCACCCGACTTATGATAAACATCATCCAACATCATTCCCCGACCTCGCAAATGCTCGACCGAATGGTTACAAATTCCCACAGACACACTCCAACATACTCTCCACAATACAGGACTGAGCTGTTGATTGAACACTTTAGGTCAGAGTAAAATGAAGCGCATACCTCTTTAATCTTCGCCCGTTTCTCCAGAGCGTCGGGGTCGGCGGGCTCACGACCGGTCGCTCCGGGCGGTCGTAGGTACTGGATGTCGGGCAGTCCTTGATCACTAGAGGCTTTCCTGCCCGGTCCATCCCTGAGAACTTGATCCTTCTCGCTCATGATGTCCTGCTTGATGTCCTCAGGCCGTTTCTGCAGCCTGTCCTTGGCTTCGAGCAGAGCCTGTTCGTGGTCCCGACGGATCTTGGCCAGAATCTTAACATCCTCCTCGGCGTCGGTGCCTGTCCGACTGTCGGGCTCGGGCGCCGGCGCGGAGCGGAACAGGACCCCGCTCAGGAGCTTGGAGGAGTCCGGGAGGAAGAAGATCGCTCCGAAGCAGAAGGTGATGAAGGCGCTGAAGATCAACAGTAGGATGAATTTCTCGGTGAGTCTGAATGAGGTCGCGCTCACGGACTTCCTACTCGATGGAACGGTGAACGGCAGAGAACTCGGAACGGGCATTTTCCCCTCCACCGACTCAAGACTCCTCAAATGTGGGATAAATCCTGGATGTGTGGTCCTCCTGAAACCATGTAGTCCAGCATGAAGAGGTCAGATGGAGAGCACTGGGCTAGAGAAGTAGCTGAAGGTCAGGAAAGTTGCAGCTCCTCACAGTGCTCATACTGAATCCTCCGCTCACACTCCGCTCACTGCTCAGCGCAGCGTCTTACACAGCCCGGGGGCGGGGCCAAGACCAGTGATTGACACCTCGTACCAGCCAATCGTTTCTGTTGCAGGGCTGAGGTGGGCGTGGTTTCCTGCCTGAGGAGCTGAAACCGCTATGTGAGCAACAGAACGTCAACACACAGCCGAGGACGAGTAGCTCCGTCTGTTTAAAACTATTATAAACTTTATATTTACACACTTATATGTGATAACAGTCTTAAATCATTCCTGCAACACTGCACTAATTTTAATTTTAATATTAGTGAACCATTAAAACACGCTTCATGTCCAAAAACACGACTTTTCTCTTCAGAACATTCTTTGGCATTTTCAGTATTTTAGCCTGTTGCTAACAGCCGAATATAATCGATCATATCAAGTCAATTACATGATTGGTGCCAACAGTTTAAGGAAGGCCCATTTTTTGTTGTCCCAGCATTACCGTGCCTAGGGTGACTGCTTTTATAACCCCAAAACAAAGGACATCAGACCCCCAAAAAGCTGGGCATGACAGTGGATAGTCAGGATTAGTCAGGATAGTATCTACAGCACACAAAATTAAAACCTTAATTGATTTACCTGTGAAAATCAGCACGTTAACTTGCACGACTTTAGTACAAAAATCCTGAAATTCATCTTTCCTGAATCCTCCAGATGAGTCGGGTGCTGAGCGACACTCGGAGCTGGACGCTGTTTTTGGTTCTGGCGTATTAAAACTTAGTTATTTATTTATTTATTACTATTTTAACATCATGTTTTACACACTTCGGTTACATTCATGATAGAAACAGTAGACTCTTCATTGCACAGGATTCATCAGTTCACAAGTTTTAATATCAAACACAGTACTGCATGTATTTGGACTGTAGGAGGAAACCGGAGCGCTCGGAGGAAACCCACACAGACACGGGGAGAACATGCAAACTCCACACAGAAAGGACCCGGACCGCCCCCACCTGTGGATCGAACCCAGAACCTTCTTGCAGTGAGGCGACTGTGCTACCCACCGAGCCACCGTGCCGCCCAGTCAATTACATGCTTGGTAGCTTGGTGCAAACAGTTTAAGGAAGGCCTTTTTGTTGTTCCAGCATCACTGTGCCTAGGGTGGCCACTTTCATAACCCCTGAAAGGAGGACATTAGATCCAAAAAAGAAGGAACATCAGACCCCAAACAGGAGGAACAGCAGACCCTAAAAAAGAAAGCATCAGACCCCATAAAGGAGGAACATCAGACCCCAAATAGGAGAACATCAGACACGAAAAAGGAGAAACACCAGACCCCAAAAATGAGGAACATCAGACCCCACAAAGGAGAACATCAGACACGAAAAAGGAGGAACATCAGACCCCAAAAATGATGAACATCAGACCCCAAAAAGGAGAACATCTGACACGAAAAAGGAGGAACATCAGAAATCAAAAAGAAGGGCATGACATTGGTTAGAAGAAGAAGATATCCTTTATTTGTGATATATACAGTGTATCACAAAAGTGAGTACACCCCTCACATTTCTGCAGATTTTTAAGTATATCTTTTCATGGGACAACACTGACAAAATGACACTTTGACACAATGAAAAGTAGTCTGTGTGCAGCTTATATAACAGTGTAAATTTATTCTTCCCTCAAAATAACTCAATATACAGCCATTAATGTCTAAACCACCGGCAACAAAAGTGAGTACACCCCTTAGTGAAAGTTCCTGAAGTGTCAATATTTTGTGTGGCCACCATTATTTCCCAGAACTGCCTTAACTCTCCTGTGCATGGAGTTTACCAGAGCTTCACAGGTTGCCACTGGAATGCTTTTCCACTCCTCCATGACGACATCACGGAGCTGGCGGATATTCGAGACTTTGCACTCCTCCACCTTCCGCTTGAGGATGCCCCAAAGATGTTCTATTGGGTTTAGGTCTGGAGACATGCTTGGCCAGTCCATCACCTTTACCCTCAGCCTCTTCAATAAAGCAGTGGTCGTCTTAGAGGTGTGTTTGGGGTCATTATCATGCTGGAACACTGCCCTGCGACCCATTTTCCGGAGGGAGGGGATCATGCTCTGCTTCAGTATTTCACAGTACTTATTGGAGTTCATGTGTCCCTCAATGAAATGTAACTCCCCAACACCTGCTGCACTCATGCAGCCCCAGACCATGGCATTCCCACCACCATGCTTGACTGTAGGCATGACACACTTATCTTTGTACTCCTCACCTGATTGCCGCCACACATGCTTGAGACCATCTGAACCAAACAAATTAATCTTGGTCTCATCAGACCATTGGACATGGTTCCAGTAATCCATGTCCTTTGTTGACATGTCTTCAGCAAACTGTTTGCGGGCTTTCTTGTGTAGAGACTTCAGAAGAGGCTTCCTTCTGGGGTGACGGCCATGCAGACCAATTTGATGTAGTGTGCGGCGTATGGTCTGAGCACTGACAGGCTGACCCCCCACCTTTTCAATCTCTGCAGCAATGCTGACAGCACTCCTGCGCCTATCTTTCAAAGACAGCAGTTGGATGTGACGCTGAGCACGTGCACTCAGCTTCTTTGGACGACCAACGCGAGGTCTGTTCTGAGTGGACCCTGCTCTTTTAAAACGCTGGATGATCTTGGCCACTGTGCTGCAGCTCAGTTTCAGGGTGTTGGCAATCTTCTTGTAGCCTTGGCCATCTTCATGTAGCGCAACAATTCGTCTTTTAAGATCCTCAGAGAGTTCTTTGCCATGAGGTGCCATGTTGGAACTTTCAGTGACCAGTATGAGAGAGTGTGAGAGCTGTACTACTAAATTGAACACACCTGCTCCCTATGCACACCTGAGACCTAGTAACACTAACAAATCACATGACATTTTGGAGGGAAAATGACAAGCAGTGCTCAATTTGGACATTTAGGGGTGTAGTCTCTTAGGGGTGTACTCACTTTTGTTGCCGGTGGTTTAGACATTAATGGCTGTATATTGAGTTATTTTGAGGGAAGAATAAATTTACACTGTTATATAAGCTGCACACAGACTACTTTTCATTGTGTCAAAGTGTCATTTTGTCAGTGTTGTCCCATGAAAAGATATACTTAAATATCTGCAGAAATGTGAGGGGTGTACTCACTTTTGTGATACACTGTACATATACAGGTGTACAGTACAATGAAATTCTTTCTTCGCATAGAAGAGTGTTTCCAAAACAAGCCGGGATGTTTTGGAAACACTGTCCCTGGATTAGTTAGGATTGTCCCTACAGCACACAAAATTAAAAGCTTAATTGATGTAATTGTGATGAAACTAAACTCAGTATAAAATCAGCACAGTAATGAAGGTTCTTCTCAGCACATTTAGACTCGACTTGTGATACTTTAGTACAAAAATCCTGAAATTCATCTTTCCTGAATCTTCTAAATGAGTCGGTGCTGAGCGACACTCAGAGCTGGACGCAGGTTTTGGTTGTGTCGACAGCGTGACGGTTATTAAAACCTAGTAATTAACCAGCGTTTCAGGGCCGAACGTTCCACAATAAAGTGGTGGACGTCCTCACAGAAAGTGGAGCTTTAAACCGATCAAATACGAGACAATTCTTTAAACGTGTTCGTAATCCAACGACAGGAAAATGAATTATGATCATTATGAGCGTCCAGTTCTCTTCCAAACAAGGACGAATACATGTCTGTCCAGGCATCAAGTCGGACTGCAGACAGGCAGATGAAAACTGTCCTAAAACTCAACGTGTGGACACATTACTTATGAAGGACATGCGTTGTCAAGTCAAATTTATTTATATAGCGCTTTTTACAATGAACATTGTCTTAAAGCAACTTCACAGAATCCAGAACCACCTCGGGGTAAAACAGCAGAAGATCCTAATTTTCAGCTGCAGCGTTCTAATTTCTGCACCACTCGTTTTTCTATGACTGAACTTGTGGTACTTAGACCCCCCTGCTTAAGTTACAAAGTGCTTGGTTGATTTTTTTGAGTGTTTCTATGTGCCGAGTGTGAGTGTCCTTGTCCAGAAACCCGGCAGTCCTCTGACCATGAAGGCTGAAGATACACAAAACCAACACGTCATTCGGAGTAAGTAGTCACAGCGGTAGGTCACAGCGCTTCTAGTGTTTAATCAGCACTTTACAAACATAAACGTTTATAACCTTGTCCTTGATGGATGGATTTGGAAAACAGATTTAGATTGAAGGAGACAGAATGTCTAAAGTAACTGCTTAAAAACTTAAAGTGTAAAAGCACTTTTAGTAACACCGCCGCTTCTGTTTGTCTCGAAATTTGGAGTGGTGACCGAGTTGCTCCCCCTTGATCTTAGCCTTTCAAAATGTCTGTATTTTATATTGAGGAAATGTTAGGGCAGTGGTAAATGCTAGATAATGTTTAGGTCCGGTGGCTGTAAAGGAATGCCCATGACTGGCAGCGTTCTTTGACTTATCTACTGACTTATCATGTTATGGAAGTGTTCACTTTAGAAAGGCCTCCTTTTGTTCCAGCATCAATTTGGAACTCAATTCACAAAGACATGTCTCAATAAAGACAATAAAGACATAAGATAAGATCATTTATTATCCCACAGGGAGAGATTTGCATTGTTATAGCAGCAAGAATGACAGAAGCATAGACATAAATATATACACTGATCAGCCATAACATTAAAACCACCTCCTTGTTTCTACACTCACTGTCTACACGGTGGTGGATGATTCTCAGCACTGCAGTGACACTGACATGGTGGTGGTGTGTTAGTGTGTGTTGTGCTGGTATGAGTGGATCAGACACATACGTACCAGCACAACACACACTAACACACCACCACCATGTCAGTGTCACTGCAGTGCTGAGAATCATCCACCACCTAAATAATACCTGCTCTGTGGGGGTCCTGACCATTGAAGAACAGCATGAAAGGGGGGTAACAAAGCATGTAGAGAAACAGATGGACTACAGTCAGTAATTGTAGAACTACAAAGTGCTTCTATATGGTAAGTGGAGCTGATAAAATGGACATGTGTGTGTGTTAAGTTACAAAGATTTACACATTTTAAGTAATATTGCACAATATCTGCAAGTATGTGAAGAAACTTCGGTGGACTTCACCCTACTGAACCCCTCTGGGATGAACTGGGACACTGACTCAGAGCCATGCTTCATACATTATCCTAATAAACACTTTATCCAATCATAATTGCATTGGATCCTGAATTTATCCACTTTACCATGACAGACATTCTGACCAAAAGTATTTGGACACCTGAACATAAAAGCCTCTATGTGATCTTCCCTTCTGAGAAGCTTCTCACAGGACTTTGAAGTACGTCTGTGTATGGGAATTTCCCTAAACTGTTGCTGCAAGGTAATATCCGTTATAGAATTGATTTATCACATCTGTTAACTGTTGTTTCGGCTGAAACACATGAATTCAAAAATTCAAAAAAAGTGTCCCAAAACAGCCTCAAAAAGGTAATTTACAAGAATTTGGAGTGTATCTGTGGGAATGTGTGCCCGTCCAGACTGTTTGTGAGGTCACACACTGATGTTGGATATGTAGATGTGGCTCACAGTTGATGTTCTAATAGTGTTGAGGTCAGTCTCTTCACACCGAACTCACTGAAGCGTTTTTATTGACCTTGCCTTATACACAGGGGCACGGTCATATCTAAACAGGAAATGGCCTGTGGAAATTCCTGGGAGGCAGGAAACACCCAGGACCGGTCAGCAGTCCATCACAGGGCACACACACACACACACACACACACACACTTAGGGTAATTTCTAGTAGCTCTAATGAACCTGATTGCATGTTTATGGAATATGACCTGGAGGAAACCCAGATAAACACAGGGAGAACATGCAAACTTCACACAGAAATTACCAGGGGAATTGAACCCAGGCCCTTCTTGCAGTGAGGGGACAGCATTACCAACTGCGCCACTGATCCATGGGCGTGGAAGAGACACCTAAACTCAACAGTTAGCTGTAGTTGTCCACATACTTTTGGTCATATACTGTATATACTCATACCTAAAATAACCAATTCATCCTGATCAGGGTCTCTGTGGATTCATTTACACCAACAGGAAATTTTAACTGGTCACTGCCCCTACAGGCATG
Organism: Trichomycterus rosablanca; assembly: GCF_030014385.1. Taxonomy (NCBI): domain Eukaryota; kingdom Metazoa; phylum Chordata; class Actinopteri; order Siluriformes; family Trichomycteridae; genus Trichomycterus; species Trichomycterus rosablanca. The sequence continues at coordinate 40,316,072 of NC_085996.1, forward strand.
TTTTTGGAAGGTGCAGGAAGCTGGATCATGGACAGGAAATAGCCCTGACCAGGATGATCCTGTTCCAGAAGATAAACGATAGTAGATAAATAAATGAACTAATAAACAACATCGTTTCTTTCAAGGGCGTCAGGAACTCGATCTGTAAAGGAAAAGTCATGAAAGTCCATCAGTGAAACATTAGAAATCTTTTCTTCCTACTGTAATCAGTTAAATAAAGAACTGGGACTCTTACAGACCGATTTTGCCATTGATTAAAACAAGTCAAACAATTACAGCCACATGATCCTAGGAAACTGGGTTCGATCCTCCTGTCTGTCTCGTCTTTCTGAGTTTTCCTTTACTTATTTTTCCTTTACTGTTTGAAAACATGCAGAGGGTGGATTTGCTGCTCTAAACTGCCCTGTGTGGGTGTTATTCTGTCCCGTGAAACATTGGAAATCTTTAATTATTACTTTTATCGGATAAATAAAGATTTAAGAGAATGAACACATCACATATTCTTCTTTTTATTGTGTTTTACTAACTTTTCTGGATATTGGGTTTGTATTTATGTAAACATTTTAATAGATTTGTATTTCTAGTATAACTAAATCCTGGTCAGGGTCACAGTGGGAGCAGTGCTGCTTTATCTGATTGAGGGTTGCGGTGGGTACAATTCACTGGGCGACAGGTAGGAAACACCCTGGACGGGTTGCCAGTTCATCACAGGGCACATGTACACTCCAGTTAACCTGACTGCACGCCGTTGGACTGTTGGAGGAAACCGGAGCACCCGGAGAAAACCCACACAAACTCCACCTGGGAATCAAACCCATGACCTTCTTGCTGTGCTGTGAGTCGTCAGTGTTGCTTCATGTCACACCATGATTACAGTTGGTGTATGAACGTTACCTTCAGTTAAAGCTGCTGACTTCTGCAAGCAAGTCTACGTGACAGTGTCATGATCAATTCTTTTAACCAGCGCTGTTTATCCGCCCCAGTAGTTACTTAATCAACTATTTAACCAATCAGGATTGATTAACTGGGTTTAATTAGACTAGACACGCTCAGTCCTGCTGAATCGGAAAGGTTCATTATTTAAATTGAATCTTTCCTGAGATGTGAAGTAGCATAAAAGGTCTCAGCAAGCAGCACAAGAAGACGACAAGTCAAGTCAAAAGACCAGGACCGACAGACCAAAAACCTCCTGTTGAGCAGCCGAGGGTGACAGTGGCAGGAAAACCCCCCTTAAAATTACAGAAAGGAACATTGAGAGGAACCAGACTCAGCGGGGATCCTCTTCGAGTGGCCTGGAGAATCATTTAAATGAATTAAACTTACACAAATCATGCACACACTAAATTAATTTAAACTAAAAGTTATAACTAGTGAGAAGAATAAAGAGTTATTGTCAACACGCCTGGTTTCCATCACATCTGGCAGGAGCAGCGTTGTTGGCACGGCAGTCTCGACTCACAGGATTCAACCTCGGGTGTGTAAACAGGTTTCCATCAGAACCACCTCGGGGTAAAACAACAGAAAATAAAGTAAAATATGAGATGAAGTAATTAAAAGTAAAATGTCAGTTTTGCCGAGAGTTACACGAGACTCGGGCACCCTGATTTATTACATCATAACGCTCTAGGACTCCTGAACCGAAGTCAGGACGTGTTCAGAGCTGCATGTGAAAACTTCTGATAAACTGTGTGTGGGAATTCGGGCCCGTTCAGTTAAAAGATGACAGCGTTTGTATGGCTGGTGTTCCGATTCATCCCAGAGCTGTTGAGTGGGACTGAGGTCGGGGCTCTGTGCAGGACACTGGAAGTTCTTTAAATCAAACCCTAAGCATAGAATCTATTTTCGATTATTGATTTGATACACAGTTTATCAATGGGTGTGAATGAGAGACGTGAACCAGTGTTACCCAAAACACCAGAAACATTATGTGCTGTCGAAAGCAGAACTTTTTGGAGGACACAGATCATGTTACACGTGAAGTAAAGCTACCACATCGTTCCAGAATATGTAAAGAGAATAACACATCACCACACACCACGTCGCTTCACGGCCTGGTTAACTTATAATAATCGACATAACCATAAATTTTGCTTCCTACCTGAATATCTGGTCATCAGTCCGAGATTCAACATGCAGAAGAAGAATCAGAGGAGAAATAATGAAAAGTAAGAAGGAGCAGGTAAAATTTAGGTGGTGGATGATTCTCAGCACTGCAGTGACACTGACATGTGTTAGTGTGTGTTGTGCTGGTATGAGTGGATCAGACAGCAGCGCTGCTGGAGTTTTTAAATACCGTGTCCACTCACTGTCCACTCTATTAGACACTCCTACCTAGTCGGTCCACCTTGTAGATGTAAAGTCAGAGACGAGCGCTGTTATATGGTAAGTGGAGCTGATAAAATGGACAGTGAGTGTTTTAATGTTATGGTTGGTCGGTGTACAGTGTATCTAATATACACACGTACAGTTTCGGTGTTGAGTGGACACTTTTATCAAAAGCGACTTACAATTATGACTGAACATGATTTTGAGCAGTTGAGGGTTAAGGGCCTTGCTCAGGGGCCCAACGGTGGAAACTTGGCAGTGGTCGGGGCTTAAACCAGCAACCTTCTGATTACTAGTCACACATAAATCACAAATACATAAGTAATGGCTTAGGAACATAAATACGGGAACGGATGAGAGGGAAGGGGTGGAGAGAGAAGGGCTGGGACTGTTACAACTAGATTTTGCCATACTGATAGACCTCATAAAGAGAAACAGATAGAGGTTGATAGATTATATTGGCACAGCAGGCGTGTCCTGCCCTGCCGAGCTTGTTATTCTGTCTAATTTACAGCAGGATAAACTGATTGCTGAAACAAATAAATATATTCCATGAAGCTTGCTTGGCTGGTGCTGCGGTCAATCACGCTGACCCACTACCTCTGAGATCTGGGTTCGAATCTTAGCGGTGCTATAGTCCGGCTGGGCATCTACACAGACACGATGGGATGTCTGAGCAGCCCTGCGACGGACTGGCACCCTGCCCGGGGTGTTCCTGCCCTGCGGCCAGTGTTTCCTGGTGAAACCAGACTTGCCGGAACCCCGAGATAAAAAACAGAAAACATTTTCCAAAGCACGTGAGAGAAATATCATCACAGATAGTTCATCTGTTTTTACTCCTGTTTCCTGATTCCTCCCGTGTTTGGTGTTTCTCTGAAACGTCGTTATCTTTTGTTGCCTCCCTGCTACACTGCTCGATGGAACGTCTCTATCTTCTCAGCGTAGGAACTCCGTCTCTTTGCTCTCTTGATGTAATTTGCCCGGCTATTGTGAACGCTCCATTACTGTCTGAGACGGATCACGCTCTGTTCGGTGCTCGGCTCTTCGCCTCAGTCTGTGATGAATACGCCGTCGATTGCCTCCGCAGTCGCGCCCCTGTGATTCATCGCCACCGGAAACATCGGTGTAATTAAAACGATCGAGAATACGAGCTAAACTGAGGTGGAAATAAGAACGGGAACGGAACGTGGGTCGTTAGAGCCGTACTGACATTCATACTGACCGAATCATCACACCAATCAATCAGGGTCTCCAGCAGAGGGAGAGTAACTGGCTATGACTAAATCAGGAGAAAAAAGGGACACTTTAAATCAAGACCCGGTCAGGTGACCACAAACTTTTGGTCATATAGTGTAATATATACAGTTTATATAAGACATAATAAAATCTGCTTCTGTTTTGTGTATCAGCCTCTAAACTCATGGTAATTTAACGCTCACTCGACTGTGGACAGTGTCACCCACAGTGTTTCAGCAGCTTCTAATCCAAGACGGACCCGCTCTTCATGGTTCGGTTTGGGATTTCTTTCCGACCTTGACAAGAGTCCACTGTTCCACGTGCTTTCTAATGATGGGTGTGTATAAACTAGCCATGAAGAAGGAATGACCCTGTCATGGACAGGTGTAGCCTAGTGGATAAGGTACTGGACTAGTAATCAGAAGGTTGCCGGTTCAAGCCCCACCACTGCCAGATTGTCGCTGTTGGGCCCTTGAGCAAGGCCCTTAACCCTCAATTGCTTAGACTGTAAGTTGCTTTGGATAAAAGCGTCTGCTAAATGTAATTTTTGAGGGCCGTTGTATCCAAGTGGTTAAGGTACTGGACTAGTAATCGAAACGTTGCCAGTTCAAGCCCCACCACTACTAGGTTGTCACTGTTGGGCCCTTGAGCAAGGCCCTTAACCCTTAATTGCTTAGACAATACACTGTCACAGTACTGTAAGTCACTTTGGATAAAGGCGTCCGCTAAATGCTGGAAATGTAAATGTCAGTAAAAAGATGCAGTACATAGCCAAAAGTATGCGGACGCATGTGTATGAGCATGTTAAATGTCCTGTTCCAAAAGTTGCTGAAAAGGGGCCTTCCCTAAACTGTTGCCACAGTGTTAAAAACATGCACATTATTACATATTACTGGACGCTTAGGGCCACGTTGCGTACCAGCAAACCTGATTAGGTTTAGTCTGGATAGATCTGCTTCCAGTCAGACTCACGTCTGTCCGTCGATCGTCCTGTGTCCCAAATAAACGTGAAATTCACCTAAGAACAAACAAAACATGGGACGCGGGTCAATAATGTAAACATTCCAGTGTACAGTGCTGAAGTCCAGTCCTCTGTACGTGCTGATCGATCAATAAACCACTGAGAAAACCTGCGATACCGCAATCAGTACCAAAAAAATCAATTATTTCATGTGTGTCCAGTTACTTTTGACTATCCGGACTGTCGTGGGCTTAAAGTCTACCTGCAAAGGCACCGCCAAAAGCACCGGTCCTCCACCGGCCAGCTCACAGTCACACATTAATACAGAATCTGTTATATAATAAAGAAGAGAGAGAGAGTTAATACAGGCGTCCACATACTTTTGGCCACTTAGTGTAAAGATCACCACCATGATTAAAACGTACTGTGACAGTACATTGTCTAAGCCATTGAGGCTTAAGGGCCTTGCTCAGGGGCCCAACAGTGGCAACCTGGCAGTGGTGGGGCTTGAACTGGCAACCTTTTGATTACTAGGCTACAACTGCCCTACAACTGTCGCTAACAGGTGTAATAAATCAATCATATACGTAAAGGGAATCATGCGTGTCTGTCTTCGCAGCAACAGTTTAGGGAAGGCCCTTAACAATAAAAAGCAAACTGATCTACGCCCACATACAAAGAATGACAGTTTAGTCATATCCTGTTCCTCTTCCTCTGCTGGAGACCCAGATGGCGTACAGAGGGTATATTCTCCAGACACGGCCTCCCTCCGTACATACTTCGGTGGATTGGCGCGTGAGGTTGGTCTCGCTTACGGACAGTCACTCGCTGATCTCCATGTGTGTGTGTGTGTGTGTGTGTGTGCCCTACGATGGACTGGACTGTTACTGTGTGCCTTGTGCCCATTGAAAAGCTGGGATAGGCTCCAGCACCCCCCGTGACCCTGATTGGATAAGCGGTTAAGAAAGTGAAGAGCAACAGTTATATATCCGAGTTGCTGAGCTCAGCTGATATTCTGCAGGATCCTGCAGCCGTAATGAATAAATCAGTGAGCGAGCGGCTCAAACCCAATCGAAAATGCAGCTGTGTGTTACTGAAGCTTTACCGCCGCAGCTGATAATGCTAACGAGGAGCGATAGGCTTTAATTGACGACGATAAATTAGCCGGAGCGGAGCAGCGAGTCGGGTGGAACGTTCCTGCAGGTGCTTGTGATGAACGGGACGTTTCCATGCCCTCCTAAATCCACAAACTAAGCCGTACGTGGGATGTCTTTCTACGCTCCGAGAGTCGATTTGAAATCAGAGTCCAGTTTATTAGTACAGCACGTTTTACAATGGACATCGTCTCAAAGCAACTTTACAGAATCCAGGACCAACAGACCAAAAACCTTCTGTTGAGCAGCCAAGGGCAACAGTGGTGAGGAAAACCCTTAATAATACAGGAAGGAACCTTGAGAGGAACCATCACATCTGGCAGGAGCAGCATTGTTGGCACTGCAGCCTCGACTCACAGGATTCATCCACGGGTGGGTAAACCAGAGATGTTCACAAGTTACAAAATAGTCCGAGTCAAGTCACGAGTCTTTAGACTAGAGTCCGAGTCAAGTCACGAGTCTTTAGACTAGAGTCCGAGTCGAGTCACGAGTATTTAGACTAGAGTCCGAGTCGAGTCACGAGTCTTTAGACTAGAGTCCGAGTCGAGTCACGAGTCTTTAGGCTAGAGTCCGAGTCGAGTCACGAGTCTTTAGACTAGAGTCCGAGTCGAGTCACGAGTCTTTAGACTAGAGTCCGAGTCGAGTCACGAGTCTTTAGGCTAGAGTCCGAGTCAAGTCACGAGTCTTCAGACTAGAGTCCGAGTCAAGTCACGAGTCTTTAGACTAGAGTCCGAGTCAAGTCACGAGTCTTTAGACCAGAGTCCGAGTCGAGTCACGAGTCTTTAGGATAGAGTCCGAGTCAAGTCACGAGTCTTCAGACTAGAGTCCGAATCCAGTCACGAGTCTTTAGACTAGAGTCCGAGTCGAGTCACGAGTCTTTAGACTAGAGTCCGAGTCAAGTCACGAGTCTTCAGACTAGAGTCCGAATCCAGTCACGAGTCTTTAGACTAGAGTCCGAGTCGAGTCACGAGTATTTAGACTACAGTCCAAGGCAAGTCACGAGTCTTTAGACTAGAGTCCGAGTCGAGTCACGAGTCTTTAGACTAGAGTCCGAGTCGAGTCACGAGTCTTTAGGCTAGAGTCCGAGTCGAGTCACGAGTCTTTAGACTAGAGTCCGAGTCGAGTCACGAGTCTTTAGACTAGAGTCCGAGTCGAGTCACGAGTCTTTAGGCTAGAGTCCGAGTCAAGTCACGAGTCTTCAGACTAGAGTCCGAGTCAAGTCACGAGTCTTTAGACTAGAGTCCGAGTCAAGTCACGAGTCTTTAGACCAGAGTCCGAGTCGAGTCACGAGTCTTTAGGATAGAGTCCGAGTCAAGTCACGAGTCTTCAGACTAGAGTCCGAATCCAGTCACGAGTCTTTAGACTAGAGTCCGAGTCGAGTCACGAGTCTTTAGACTAGAGTCCGAGTCAAGTCACGAGTCTTCAGACTAGAGTCCGAATCCAGTCACGAGTCTTTAGACTAGAGTCCGAGTCGAGTCACGAGTCTTTAGGCTAGAGTCCGAGTCAAGTCACGAGTCTTTAGGCTAGAGTCCGAGTCAAGTCACGAGTCTTTAGACTAGAGTCCGTGTCCAGTCACGAGTCTTTAGACTAGAGTCCGAGTCGAGTCACGAGTCGTTAGGCTAGAGTCCGAGTCGAGTCACGAGTCTTTAGGCTAGAGTCCGAGTCGAGTCACGAGTCTTTAGGCTAGAGTCCGAGTCAAGTCACGAGTCTTTAGACTAGAGTTCGAGTCAAGTCATGAGTCTTTAGGCTAGAGTCCGAGTCAAGTCACGAGTCTTTAGGCTAGAGTCCGAGTCAAGTCACGAGTCTTTAGGCTAGAGTCTGAGTCAAGTAACGAGTCTTTAGACTAGAGTCCGAGTCGAGTCACGAGTCTTTAGGCTAGAGTCCGAATGAACACAAAACATATATTATAAATGTAGTGTAGAAATAAAGAAATAATCTGTAAGTTCAGATAAAAACAACAACAGATTAGCGAGTGTATTTAGCCGTTTTACTTCGTGTCTTTACTTTCCTCCTCATTGTGTAAATGAATGTAATTTCTGTAACAAGAAGGTTCCAGTTAAAAGCTTCAACTGATACGTTTTGTTTTCATTACAGAACAAAAGCGCTCGATAAATCACGGCACAGCGGCCAAAATCCCAAACACGGCAAAAACAATCATAACCGCTGCTTACCTTAGCTTCTGTTCTTCCAGATGCTATTACATTTATAAGCGTGCGTCCCATTAGGAACAGAATCCGTTATTTTGTAAATGTGCTTATAATTAAAAACCTCACATCAGCCATGTAGTGTGAAAACCACAACGACTTGAAAGACTCCTGAGTACAAGAGATCCAGTCGTGTAGTGAGTACTGTACAGGGACCTGAAGACTTGGAGAGTCGTGTAGTGAGAACTTGGCATCCTAAACCAAATGGAGATGGATTAACGATGAGGATTTTTGCCTCTTCCACACAATCCTGCACTGGAATCCGTTCTGAGCCACTAGGCATAAAATTGAGCTTTATTTTTACACCACTGTTACTTCTACCAGTCTGGGGTGATTGGATGATTGATCAGTGTTTATAGATCTGCTAATCAATGTACATGATGCACGTGAACATTCGCTTGATTTCCCTGATTGACGTTTGTCTGCCGTACCGATTGTTCGTTTCTTGTCCGATCTGTGACGTCCGTCGGTCGATGTCCCTCAGCGGTTTGTGGAAATGCTGCTGTTCGCCTCATCCACACCAACCTGCAG
>NC_085996.1:40326982-40501982 GCF_030014385.1 Trichomycterus rosablanca
TAATAATATTGATGATAATAATAATAATAATAATAATAAAAATAACAATAAAAATAAGTGACAACAACAGTAATAATAATAGTAAAATAATGATAACAGCAATGATAACAGTTAATAACAATAATTACAGTAATAATAATAATAGATATTTTTAAAGTTCTGTAATTAAACATTATTTACTACTGAAAATAGTCAAACATGAGATTTGCTTTAAATCTGCAATTTTTTCCCCACTATTAGTGAGATTTTTTAAATTATAATTTGTAAAAACTTTTGCTTTATTTTCCTTCCTGGCGTGTTTATGCGAGACACACCCACTTCCTCCAGTGTAGAAATAAGCAGCATGATACTGGTATTTCCTGCAGACCGGAGACACGGCAAGCAGGGCTTTTTCAGGCATCCTGGTTTCCTCCCACCTAAAAAAAGCATGCCGGTAGGTGGATCGTCTGCTCTAACCTGCTAAGAAAGGGATACTGTGTTCAGATTAGTTTGTACAGACGAATAAATAAATAAAAAGTCTTTTTTTACAATAACACTACAGTCGCAATCCAAAATATTCAACCCCCCCCCCCCCCCCCCAACCCTGCTAGTCTGCAGGACCTAAAGTTCAGTTCCAACATGATTTATGCATTAAAAACTCAAACATTATTGAACCCTTAAAAAAATAAACCCCAAAACTGAGCTTTAGACCTGCTGTTTGTCTGTAGAACCTAAAGTTGGGCAACAACATGATTTACTTATTCAAAGCTCAATAATTATTGAACTCTTACAAAATATTACTGACCTTAGGACCTAAAGTTGGGTTCCAACATGACAAAACCATTCAAAACTAATTATTCAACTTCTCTTTACAGTCTTGGGTACCTTGAGCTGTTTGCTCCTGATTGGTCAGCCAGTCAATCACAGCTGCACCATGGGAATTGTAGTACTCTGAAAGTCACTCACACAAAAGAAAATCCCCTCTACTGACCCCTAGAGGCTGACAGGCAGAACAGCTTAGAGTGCTACTCTAATTTTAGCGTATTTTATTTATGCTACATTTAAACAAAAAGTACATTCTGATAAATTCAAGTATTTTTTACTTTTTAAGATTACAAGACGATGAGCCCTTGAGAAGGGTCCTAATCCTTTGAATGTAGGGATTGAATAAAATAATCTGCTAAATACCATGAATGTAAAAATAAACACCACACAGAGTGTTTAAGGTGTGTTGGAACCATGATGTAAACTAAGAAGCTGCTCATGCAAGCTGACAGAGAAGATCAGTTCATTCCATCAATGGGTAGAAGAAGAAGATGTAGAAGAAACCTGCCTGGTTTTAGAAAAAAATCCTAAATTTTGACCCACAGGACGACCTGAGGAAGGCCTGTCATGACGTGGTCAGTGATGTTGTGGGGATGCTTCTCTGCGGGTTCACAGGAACACCGAGGCGCTGTGAGACGGAACGTTCTGGCCTCTTTGGTGAAACTCAACCTTTAAATAAATGTCAGATAAAGAACTATAGAGGAACTCAGAGAGGATCAGAGGAGTCTGAGAGGGACTTCAGCCATTTAAGGATTTTTTACGTGATTCCCAGGCTTGAGACGCTAATTATTAGTAATTAGCATAGCAGCAAGCTGTGCTGTGAAAGAAGCCGTGTGGAGACGGGAGAAGTAATTACGCTCGTCCTGTACTGAAGATAAAACACCCAGAATCCTCTGCTCTGAGACAAATAGAAATAATCTGTTCTAACACAGCTTTAACATTCAGTACAGGAATTAACGTACGGTACAGTCAGCTCCTTCCTTCCTTCATTTCCTTCCTTCCTTCCTTCATTTCCTTCCTTCCTCCTTTCTTCCTTCTTCCCTCCTTCCTTCCTCCTTCATTTCCTTCCTCCTTCCTTCATTTCCTTCCTTCCTCCTTTCTTCCTTCTTCCCTCCTTCCTCCTTCCTTCATTTCCTTCCCTCCTTCCTTCCTCCTTCCTTCATTTCCTCCTTCCTTCATTTCCTTCCTTCCTCCTTTCTTCCTTCCTTCCTCCTTCCTTCCTTCCTCCTTCCGTCATTTCCTTCCTTCCTCCTTTCTTCCTTCCTCCTTCCTTCATTTTCTTCCCTCCTTCCTTCCTCCTTCCTTCATTTCCTCCTTCCTTCATTTCCTTCCTTCCTCCTTCCTTCCTCCCTTCCTCCTTCCTTCATTTCCTTCCTTCCTCCTTCCTTCATTTCCTTCCTTCATTTCCTTCCATCCTTCCTTCCTCCTTCCTTCATTTCCTCCTTCCTTCATTTCCTTCCTTCATTTCCTTCCCTCCTTCCTTCCTCCTTCCTTCATTTCCTTCCTTCATTTCCTTCCCTCCTTCCTTCCTCCTTCCTTCATTTCCTCCTTCCTTCATTTCCTTCCTTCATTTCCTTCCCTCCTTCATTTCCTCCTTCCTTCATTTCCTTCCTTCATTTCCTTCCCTCCTTCCTTCCTCCTTTCTTCATTTCCTTCCTTCCTACTGTGAGCTAAAAGTACAAAAATGATCAAATGATCACACAGACAGGATGAAAGTAAAGCGAGGGATCCAGTGCATGATTTAATATGTAACATAAACATCCTCGCTCTCACCCCACATGAACTGGAGGGTTCTGTGTTTTACACTTCATCTCTCCGAGCGTGATCTCAGTTCGGTCTCGTCTGGGCGACGCTGGCGACCCTGCAGCAGAGACGGGAGGGTAAATTGGTTTGGCCTGCTGAACACCGAGCGGTCGCTGGAAGATCCGGAGGGAGCAGAGGCGGCATTACACGGCAGCGTGACGCGGCGTCATACACACCGGGCTGAGACGTCCACGGCTTTCATATAACGTTAAAAATAATACAGCTATACGAGGTGCTGAACGGTTTCCAGTAATAAACCAGGTTTATTATGAATGGACAGAGCGAAGAAGAAGATCTGACGCTTCAGTCTAAACTCGCTGTGGAATAAACAGCCATAACCACCACAAACTCATCACACCAACACCGGCAAGATGGGCACATTCACCACCCCCGAATTCTACTGTACATCTCCAACTCTAGTGTGATGAGGTCTGTTCCTCTTCCAGTATAAATACAAGGACTGACTGGTTAGAAATATACTTTGAGCTAGATTTATTTATTTATCCATCCATCCATCCATCCATTCATCCATCATCCATCCATCCATCAATCTATCCATCATCCATCCATCATCCATCCATCCATCCATCAATCTATCCATCATCCATCATCCATCATCCATCATCCATCCATCAATCCATTCATCCATCATCCATCCATCATCCATCATCCATCCATCAATCAATTCATCCATCATCCATCCATCATCCATCCATCATCCATCCATCATCCATCCATCCATCATCCATCAATCCATCCATCCATCCATCCATCCATCATCCATCCATCCTCCATCATCCATCCATCCTCCATCATCCATCCATCCATCATCCATCCATCAATCCATTCATCCATCATCCATCCACCCACCAATCTATCCACCAATCCATCCATCCATCAATCCACTAGTCCATCCATCATGGTTGGCTGATTAACTGATTGATGTGGTTAAATGTCAATGATTAATTGATTGATTGATACTTTATTGATCTCCAAAAGGAAACTGCAGTGTTATAATCACAAACATAAAAATAGTGCAAAAATAGACCTGACAGTTTTTTAATTAATATATGAAATAAAATTTAAAATGTGAATAAAAATACAATCAAATTTAATTTAAAATAATGTAAAATATTTAAATAATCTGTGTTTGTGTAAACATTAATGTCAGTATTTGATTACGATGGACAGAATCGCTCTGGTCCGGCTCGGTTTTCGTCCCTCAGCGTGAACGCTAACACAGAAATGAATGGATCACGCCGGTGCTGACGCCTCGTAGCTCATGTCAGGCGCTTTCTAACCCCTCTGAGTTTGGATGTAACCGTGCGGGGTGTGTTGTTGACACCGTTCTGTGTTGACTCTACCTGTGCCATTAGCAACGCGATCCCCCCGACGCCCAATTAAACTCGACGCTGGTGTTGGATGTAGCAGCTGCCTCGGAGCCTCGCGCACCTCAGGACGGTAACGCCGGGTTTTGTTCTGGCCGACGCCCGGTGAGAGTAAACGTTTGTACAGAGAAAGATCAGGAGCAGGATGATGAGAGGGTCTGAACTGTCTCACACGACTCTGAGGAGCTAAAAAATACATAAATATGATCAAAATATTAACCTGAGCACAAACAGATTAATTAAAGAAATCATACTGCTCTGTAATTAGAGCTTAAAACTAAATATTCTACAATCCAAAATCAGAAAACATTTCTTCTGTTTGCTTTGACTTTTATTTGATGTCAGACAGGATGAATCTGAGATATTTCATCTTTTATCTGCTCAACTTCATTTCATTTATTAATAAACATCCATTCCTGCATTTCAGACCTGCAACACGTTCCAAAAAAAGTTGGGACAGGGGTAATTTAGTGCTAGTAATGAGGTGAAGGAACTAAATAATAATGTGATGTTAAACAGGTGATGTGAACAGGTGATTGTGATCATGGTTTGGTACAAAAGCAGCATCCAGGAAAGGCTGAGAGTCTCTGATGAGTAAAGATGATCAGAGGATCCAGTTTGTCCACAAATGTGTGAGAAAATAATTGAAATGTTTAAAAACAATGAACCTCAAAGAAAGATTGGAAGGGATTTGCATGTTCTCCCTCTACAGTGCAGAATATCATTAAACCATTCAAGGAATCAGGAGGAATTTCAGTGTGTAAAGGTGGAGGGTGCGAGCTTAATCTGAATGCTCGTGATCTTCCATCCCTCAGACGCCATCAAGAACCTCCACTCAACACTAGCTGATATAACCACATGGGTGAGGGATTAGTTTATCAAACCTTTATCAGCTCTACAATACAGAGTTACTGCACTAATCATACTTAACACTTTACTGTGCAAACAAGAAGCTTTATGTTAACCATGTCCAGAAGCGGCGTCCACTTCTCTTGGCTTGGAGGCATCTAGGATGGACCATCACACAGTGGAAACGTGTATTGTGGTCAGATGAATTTGGAACATGAACTTCTGTTCTTGGGTTCGTCCTGTCTGCAATCAAATCAAACCTAAACTTAAATACTTGTTTTGTTTTGTTATTTTTCATCATTGTTTAAACCTAGATTATGTTATAAAGATCTCAATATTTAATAAAACAGGCAGTTTTGAGGTCGCCTCTGTTCCATTTCTCGTCTAATTAGAGAGCAGGTATAAATAAATCACAGCAAATGAAAGAAACTCTGCAGGGTTTATTATTTTATTAGCATTTTCACACCGTCCCAACTTTGTCGTACAGCTCTCTAATTTATGTTCAACCCCAAATCAAATACAAAACAGACATGATGAACCTGAGATATTTTACGTTCCAAATCATGATCACAATGACCTTCTTTTTACCTCATTACTCGCCCTAAATTTATCCCGTCCCAACTTTTTTTGGAATGTGTTGCAGGACTGAAATGCAGGAATGGATGTCGAGCAAACAGAACGTAAAATATCTTGGCTTCATTCTGTCTGACATCAAATAAAAGTCAAAGCAAACAGAAGAAACTCAGCAGGGTTTTATTATTATTATTATTTAAATTTTTCGTACAGTCCCAACTTTTTCTGATTTGAGGTTGTAAATAAACAAATTGGATGTCTTTATAATGAGACAAGAAATGATACAGAGGCGACTTTAAAAGTGAATATTGTGGCCGCTCAGGTGGCGCAGCGGTAAAGTATGCTAGCTCACCAGAGTGCTAGATGCATCGTATCGAAACTCAGCTCTACCTTTCAGACTGGGTTGGGCGGCAGTATGAACAACGTTCGGCTGTTGTTCAGGGTTAGTGGTAGAGTCGGAGCACAGGTCCTCATAACTGGTACAACTGAGGCCCCTGCTGGTCGACTGACGGCGCCTGCACAGGGCTGAGGAATAACGTTGAGGGGGGGGGTGTGACCCTCCGTGCGCAGTGTCTCTCGGTGTATGAACTCGGCTCGTGCGGGTGAAAAATGCAGGCTGTACTGATTGCGTGCCGGAGGGGGCGCAAGTCAGTCGAGTGGCGTCTTCAGTCAGCGGCAAAAGGGTCGAATCAGTATAGAGGAGCAATCAGGGTAATTGGACACGACTAGAATGGGGATAAAAGTTGGGGGGGAAAAGTGGGAAAAAATAGATCATTAAAAAAAAAAAAAAAAAAAAGTGAATATTGTGGACGTTGAGGAAACCCACACAAACACGGGGAGAACATGCAAACTCAGCACAGGAAAAAATAGGCCTTCCCTAAACTGTTTCTGCAAAGTTGGAAGCAAATACTTTCATTTATATGATTGATTTGTTGCTGAATCACATAAATTCAGTAGTTAGACCAGGGGTGGGGAACCTACGGCCCCCCGCTTAATCAAATGTGGCCCGCCATATATTTCCTAGATTTTATTGTCTGGGCTTTATGCAATTAATCATCATAATCATCTGTTCTGCCATTTCAGGGTCGCGGTAGCAACAAGGCAAGCAAAGCAGCCTGTCACATTTGCTCCAGTGTGCTCCTAAGTGCCACGCCCTCCTCTCCGTGAGCACACTGAGTCTCCAGCCAACGCCCCCTTTTCGATTGGTTCATTTGAACTAATTAGCCCCAGCTGCTCCTAATTTGGGAGCAGTTAAAAGGAGAGCTGAGGAACTGGTTCATTGGAGACTATTGGATTTTGTTTGCTCTGATGCTGAGCTGTTCCTAACTCCTGGCCGTTTAATCCGGTTTGTTAGTTTCCTTGTCCTGTCCGTTGTGTCCGGTCTGTGTACTTCAGTTCAGTCTGTTAGTTTAGTTTTGCCTTTCTCCTGTCCGTTAGCTTTGTCCTTAGTCCTTGTTTAGCCTTGTTTGTCTAGTTTAGTATGTTTAGTTTCTGTTTATTCTAGTTCACTGTGTTTAGCTTTAGTTTACCTGGTTAGTCTTGGTCGTCTTGTTTGTTTTTTGTCCCGTCAATTGTTATTAATAAATCTTTAGTTTTGTTTATACATCTTTGCGTGTGTGTCCGCCCCTTTTGTCTTGTCTTTGTCTCAACCTTAGCCCCACCGTGACACAGCCCAAGTGTTGTTGTCGCCGCAATTAATGATGACGCGTATATCAAATGAACCAATTAGCTGCAACAACCATGACTGTTCATGGTCTGTTCAAGTTTGTAAAAATGTCGAAGCGCAGGAAAGTTGATGATGAATGTCGTGTCTTTCAAGAAAAATGGACAACGGATTTCTTTTTTGTTGAAGTGAAAGGAACTGGCTGTATGTTGCATCATTGTAGTCTGTGGCCCGTGACCAGATATGTAATTATTAATCTGGCCCTCAGTGGGTAAAAGGTTTCCCACCCCTGAGTTAGACAGAAGGGGCGTCCTGATACTTTTGTCCATATACAGTCGTGTGAAAAAGTTAGGACACCCCATGAGAACGTTTGTCTTTGTGAACATATTAAAACACAAACATCTGAGCTTCATGTGAACAGTACTGAGAGACGGAGCTTATGGAACTAAACTAATAAAACTAATAAAAATTACTTTTAAACACGAGTTGTAAAATGTAAAGAACAAAAATAGAAATTTATGGTGAGGAAAAAGTTAGGACACCCTATACCTTATTTCCCACTTTGGCTGAAATAACCTCACTTAGACGTTTCCCATAACCAACTACCGTCTCTGACATCGACTGGGAGAAAGTTTTCCCCTCCTCCATGCAGAATTTCTTCAGCTGTGTGAGGTTTGAGGGGTTTCTTGCATGCACAGCCCGTTTCAAATCACAGCATCTCAATATGATTAAGATCCGAGCTTTGACTCGGCCATTCCAGAACTCTCCATTTCTTTCTTTTGATTCGTTCCTTGGTGGATTTACTGGAATGTTTTGGGTCATTGGCATGTTGCATGGTCCACCTCCGCTTCAGCTTCGGTTTTTGGACAGATGGTCTCACATTTTCCTCCAGCACCGTCTGATACAGTGAAGAATTCATCGTGGGTTCTATGATGGAGAGCTGGCCAGGCCCATGACATTTCCACCTCCATGCTTCACAGCTGGTATGAGGTTCTTCTGCTCTAATGCTGTGTTTGGTCTTCTGTTACTGTGCCCAAATAATTCAGCTTTGGATTCATCTGTCCAGAGCACATTGTTCCAGAAGTCCTGGTCTTGGTCTCGGTGTTTCTCTGGTAAACTTTAGTCTCCTGATGGTTTTTTGATAGCAAGGGTTTCCTCCCTGCTCACCTCCCATGAAAATCAAACGTATGCGTCTCTTTCTGATGGTAGATGCATGAACCTTTACATCAGCTGCATGTGCAGGATTATTGGAGCTTCTTTACGTATCCTGCACTCTTGTCTTGGGCTAAACTTGCTAGGACAACCTGACCTGACCATGTTAGCAGTTGTTTTACATGTTCTCCACTTGTAAATGATTTTCCGGACAGTAGAACGGATGATTTCTAATTGTTTTGAGATCTTTTTAAATCCCTTCCCAGACTCATATGCATCTACAAGCTTCTTTCTGAAGGCCTGAGAGAGCTCTTTAGATCTCACCATGGTGAGAACACTCACTTCAACAATCAAGAGCAAACCAAACTAACGTCTGAGGATTAAATAAAACTCCAGTGTCCTCTAATGATGCTCTAATCACTGCAGCTGATGTGGTGACCGGATTCTAATTGTAGACATTTTAAGTAGTAATAAATGTGGGGGTGTCCTAACTTTTTCACATGACTGTAGTGTAATAGTGATGATAGTGATTTTACACGTTCGTTTTTGGATGGATCGGGGTTAAGCCTAGCTGGATATGTCCAAAAAAGGTAGAATTTGTGTTTTGTGATTAAGAATTAAATGTAAAGGCGTGAGTCTCTTCTTTATTCTGCTGATAACAGAACCAGAAGATGAAATTAACAGAATAAAACAGACACCACATATTTTGGGTGCTGGAACGGTTCCTCGGATGTATTTATAGGAGCCAGAAAACCACTTCAGCCAGTCAGAGCCGCGACTGAAGCCAAACTGACTGGCACCGATCGTCCGGGAGCTCGACGGCTCAGATGCCACAGAAATAAAACACATCCCCACCGGCCAGATAAACATCAGGGTTTAATTACAGTGATCAAGCTGTTGTTGTTGGGTTTTTTTCTGACATGGCTTTAGCTCTGGCATAGGACCTGGCTCAATTTCCTTTTAATGTAGACGTCAATGAGAACTAAAGCGCAGTGTGTTGTGCCGTGTGTTGTGCTGTTGGGGGTTTTAAACGTTGGACGGCGCTTTATAAATCCACACCTGCTTAATTAGAAGCAAACAAGAGCCATCATTCCAACAAGGCGCTCGCTAGTCCCGTCTCCAGCCCTGATTACCGGCCCTTGTGTTATTCTGCCAGCAGAACTCCTGCATCCACTCAGATAAAATAAACCGGCTTTAAGCTTTTCCAACTAGTGTGACTGAACATCTCTAAAAATGTAAGTTTTTATTCCCAAACAAAGCGAGTAAAATTAATTACGTACTTTTTTTATATAAAGAATATCCAGATCGTGTCTGTGTGGAGTTGTGCATGTTCTCCCCATGTCTGTGTGGGTTTCCTCTGGGAGCTCCGGTTTCCTCCCACAGTACAGGCGTGTAAGTGAGGTGAACTGGAGATAGTAAATTGTTCATGACTGTGTTTGATATTAAACCTGAACTGATGAGTAACTACCGTTCCTGTCATAAATGGAACCAAAGTGTAAAACATCACGTTACAATCCTAATAAATAAATAAATAATACATAAATAATAAATAATAAATAATAAATAAACAAACAAACAAACAAACAAACAAACAATAAATAAATAAATAAATAAATAAATAAATAAATAAATAAATAAATAAATAAATAAATAAATAAATAAATAAATAAATAAATAAATAAATAAATAAATAATTATAGACAGAATGATTTCTTTCAGCTTTTGTCAATAGGGGGCGATTCAATTCCTGACCCAACTATCCTTTTTATCCGGGAAACCTAGTGACCTATCTCTCTCTCTCTCTCTCTCTCTACACACTGACGCATTTCCCATCATCCTACACTCCCGAGAAGAGGGCGTGTCTAAATCCTTAGATCCATTAAAATGCTCCTACTGAGGCGCCTTAATTCTGAGTGATGATCTGACTGAATGACGAGGGAGCGCCGACGCCTCCTCAGCGCTGAAGATCAATCCCAGCATTCAGTGCGGCACGACTTTCTCACAAAGAACTACAAACATGGTGGACGAACGGAATGCGGAGCAACCAACAGAGTTCCTTTCACATGTAAATAAATTCTGGTTGATGTGTAATCTGTATAAAGGTGGAATTATACGAGTGGGTTTATTTGTAAATTGGGGCGTCAGGGACGGTTGAAGCGTTTTCGGTACACGGAGGGAGACGGCTGCATTATCTGCATTATGAGCTCCAGGTCGCATTAGAATCCTCTCTACTGAGGAGCTGATCAGGTAGGTAGGGGGAGCAGGGTGGGTCACCAGGTTTTCAGACTCTGCGTCTATTGTAAAAAGCGTTGTCTAAATAAATTATGAAGTGAAGGTAAATATCAGTTCTAACCATCACTGCCTGTGGATTTCAGTCCTGCTGAGGTCTGACGTGGATTGCTGGATTGTTGTTTGGTTACAGTAAACCACGTCTGTCTCTTTGTGTCTCAGCCTCCCAATTTGTCCTACTTCTGACAGCTGAATTACTTCCTGCTATTTTCAGGCTTTTGAGGAGAACGTCACGCTCTGATGTACCAAACAGAATCACGTGGAGATCACATTTTATGCTCAGTGTTCCACAAAGGCGGCTGAATGAATCCCAGCACCGATTTACTCTCACTGAGCTGCCAGGAACCCGTCACGGGTGAACGAGTGACTTAAATATCTGCCGTTTTCACATACAGTACCTGTTAGCAGGATTGGGATGGGGGCGTGTTCCTTCTGTGTTCCATCAGCGTTCCTTTTAATGAGACTTTAATGCTTCTCTCTTTTTCTCCCAGTTTAGTTGTAGCCAGTTCCTCTTCCTCTGCTGGAGACCACGATGGTGTACGAGGAGGGTATATTCTTCCTTCTTATTCGCCGTACTTTTGTGGATCGGCAAGTGAGGTCAGTCTCGCTCACGGAGAGTCACGCGCTGATCTGTACAGGCGCCTCGGGCTACAAACCAAGGTCCTTAAACAGCCTCGAAGACCCCGCCCACTTTTTAGTCCCGTCTATTCCCACCCAGTAGACTAGAGGACGATTTTGTCTGCTGTACTGTCTGCACTGCCGATCGTGTCCACTAGAGGGCGCCCAGCCGACTTCACTCCATCATAAGTGAAGATTTATGGGTATAAATAGAGATATTTTTAAATCAAACACACAACACAATAAAACAGATTCATATCAAACTAAAAGCTGATTTATTTTAGTTTTATAGCTCTGATAGTGGAACAGATCTGAACTGTAAACGTGAGTCTCTTCATGACCTGCTCCACTTTCCCCCACTATATAAACCAGAGGCTGAAGGATGAAGGAATCAGGAACAGTGATGATGATGATCAGCGCTCGACTGAATCACAGGAGCAGAAGTATGAAATCTGGTATCTAGGACACACTGATCCCAGCCAGATCCTCCTGTCGTCTGTTTAATGTGGGTCACCTTAAGCCAGGAGCCTAAAAAAGGGAAGTGGCCGCATGGGGGGCGCACGGCAGAACTCCAGCACACCAAAACCGGAGCGAGCTACAATACAGCAGGTCTGTAACCTAATAAATAAAAGGAACAAGGCTTCTAGCAGCAGTCCATATCGGGGTTTACTGCTACACCCATTCATAACAGGTGTATAAAGTTGATTTTATGCTTCCAAGTTCAGCTAACAACTGAATAATAACTGGGAGCAGCGATTCCTAAAGTTACTTGAGCCCACAGGACCCCCACAGAGCAGGTATTATTTAGGTGGTGGATGATTCTCAGCACTGCAGTGACACTGACATGGTGGTGGTGTGTTAGTGTGTGTTGTGCTGGTATGAGTGGATCAGACACAGCAGCGCTGCTGGAGGTTTTAAACACCTCACTGTCACTGCTGGATTGAGAATCGTCCACCAACCAAAAATATCCAGCTGACAGCGCCCCGTGAGATGAGCGACTCAAACAGCAGCAATAGATGAGCGATCGTCTCTGACTTTACATCTACAAGGTGGACCGACTAGGTAGGAGTGTCTAATAGAGTGGACAGTGAGTGGACACTGTGTTTAAAAAAATCCGGCAGCGCTGCTGTGTCTGATCCACTCATACCAGCACAACACACACTAACACACCACCACCATGTCAGTGTCACTGCAGTGCTGAGAATCATCCACCACCTAAATAATACCTGCTCTGTGGTGGTCCTGTGGGGGTCCTGACCATTGAAGAACAGGGTGAAAGGAGCTAACAAAGCATGTAGAGAAACAGATGGACTACAGTCAGTAATTGTAGAACTACAAAGTGCTTCTATATGATGTGTTACATAGTGTTACGTAGTGCTTTTCTCTTTTTTATAGTGAGGTGAACATTCAGAATCTCCTGCAGTGTGACGGTACTAAAAACAAAGTATAAAATATAAAGATGTATAAAATAAGTCCTTCAGGTTGATGGTTTTCTTTAGAATTTAATGTAAGAACATCAGAAGAAAATGAGAAGCTTACCTTACCGCTGGGTCAGACGTGGGTGTTTCGTTCTGTTTGGCGTCGCTCAGTGAAACATCACTCGTCTCTCGTAACCCTGACTAACTGAAGACCGTCTGTAAAGCTGAATGAGCAAATACTGAAGCACAACGCTGCAAACAGCTTTTCTTTTCTTTCTGTACACGTCTTTCTGCTAACAACAAAAAGTGCTATCATTTATTTATTTATATTCTTACTGAATCTGCCAGATCTCACAGTCAGGAGGAATCAGATTATTTTATTATCAGTGAGATAAAGTGACTCGACTGTACCAGTAAATCCGGGGTAAAGTATTTAGGTGGGAAGAATGAGGAGTGGATAAGAGGGGCGTGTAGGCGTCACAGATCTATTACCCCTTTTGTCATCATGATAATGTACGCCGGCGTTATGTTAGCGTAGGCCGCTTCCTCTCGTCGAGACAGACGTTCCTGCCGAGTCCCTCATCCGTCTTAATTCCGTCTGCCGTGACAGACAGCGGCGACAGCGCGGCTTCATCATCGGCTTCTCCAACGCCGACGGAACATCCGAACGCCGATGATGTCTCTGTTTCCGTTCTGAGAGCTCCCGAGAGGTGCCACTTAAAATAAATAAATAAATAAATAATAAATATAAAATAAAGATGCTACGTATCACCGTGAGCGTTTGTTCCTGCGGTTCGGCTTCAGGAAATATTACATTCCTGTTCCTAAATCCTCAGCCGTGACTCCGAGGCTTCTGTATTTATTAGGTGAGAATAATGTAAAGCACAAACGCGTCGTTCAAGTGGAGCCTAAAACTGAGAGAACATCTAAAACTAAAAGTTCATTTTAATTTTCCTTAATACGTTTTAACGTTTTATCCTGGTCATTAATTACATTAATTACAAGAAACACTGGGAATGAGAGACGAATAGCTTGGACAGGACACCAATCAAGACTAAGTAGCTCAGCCGAGATTCAAACCCGGATTCCTGAGGTGGTAGGCGAGCACAACAGACCACTGCACCACTAGAGCACCCGTCCACACAGGTCCACACCGGTCCATGAGCTTTGTGGACATTCTATTTCAAACCCATAGGCATTTAGGTGCAGTTTTTTTAGCCCACGACCAACCAAACACCCACCTGACAAGTTTTCTGAGCAGGTGATCTGATCAGGCAAGGTTTTTAAGCGCCAACTGTGTTAGCTTAGTAAGCTTAAACGGCGGTGGTGGGCGGGGACAGTCGATGACATCATTGCCGTCTAACTAGAGTGTCTCAATAAACTGATTCTAAAGTTCGATGTTAACGCTAACAGACTCGTCGCTCACGCTGTGTCTGATTTAGCCTGGCGCAGCCTAAACGACATCAGGGACGGAGGACGCGTCCACTGATCGCACCATTCAAACAGCCACAGTGCATCTATACATATTAAAGAAGGCCTAAGATTAGCATTCCACTAAACAAGTATGTGCACCGTGTGTGTGTGTTCATACAAAAGAGCGAGTGTGTGTTCTGGAATCAATCTATTTAAACCCCAGCAGTAAATGCAACATGTGGGTGTTGCATCCACAGCAAGAGCGTTCTGATAGATCACGTTCCTGTTAGCATGCTAATGATCTTGAGCAGGCATCAGGAAAATTGGCACCTCAGTCAGGTGTGTGTGTGTGTTCTGTAGATGTGGGTGTGTACGGCGTGTGTTCTGTAGACGTGTGTGTACGGTGTGTATGATGATGGATGAGGCTGTTATGAGACGAGTCGGTCCTTTATTCTGTGTCATCGTGAAGCGACTGAGCAACAGCGGCTACGTTTACACGTCCAGGTTTCTTCCAACCTGACTGGATTTATCCTGATCATACACTATATATACAGTGTATCACAAAAGTGAGTACACCCCTCACATTTCTGCAAATATTTCATTATATCTTTTCATGGGACAACACTATAGACATGAAACTTGGATATAACTTAGAGTAGTCAGTGTACAGCTTGTACAGCAGTGTAGATTTACTGTCTTCTGAAAATAACTCAACACACAGCCATTAATGTCTAAATAGCTGGCAACATAAGTGAGTACACCCCACAGTGAACATGTCCAAATTGTGCCCAAATGTGTCGTTGTCCCTCCCTGGTGTCATGTGTCAAGGTCCCAGGTGTAAATGGGGAGCAGGGCTGTTAAATTTGGTGTTTTGGGTACAATTCTCTCATACTGGCCACTGGATATTCAACATGGCACCTCATGGCAAAGAACTCTCTGAGGATGTGAGAAATAGAATTGTTGCTCTCCACAAAGATGGCCTGGGCTATAAGAAGATTGCTAACACCCTGAAACTGAGCTACAGCATGGTGGCCAAGGTCATACAGCGGTTTTCCAGGACAGGTTCCACTCGGAACAGGCTTCGCCAGGGTCGACCAAAGAAGTTGAGTCCACGTGTTCGGCGTCATATCCAGAGGTTGGCTTTAAAAAATAGACACATGAGTGCTGCCAGCATTGCTGCAGAGGTTGAAGACGTGGGAGGTCAGCCTGTCAGTGCTCAGACCATACGCCGCACACTGCATCAACTCGGTCTGCATGGTCGTCATCCCAGAAGGAAGCTGACGCACAAAAAAGCCCGCAAACAGTTTGCTGAAAACAAGCAGTCCAAGAACATGGATTACTGGAATGCCCTGTGGTCTGACGAGACCAAGATAAACTTGTTTGGCTCAGATGGTGTCCAGCATGTGTGGCGGCGCCCTGGTGAGGAGTACCAAGACAACTGTATCTTGCCTACAGTCAAGCATGGTGGTGGTAGCATCATGGTCTTGGGCTGCATGAGTGTTGCTGGCACTGGGGAGCTGCAGTTCATTGAGGGAAACATGAATTCCAACATGTACTGTGACATTCTGAAACAGAGCATGATCCCCTCCCTTCGAAAACTGGGCCTCATGGCAGTTTTCCAACAGGATAACGACCCCAAACACAACCTCCAAGATGACAACTGCCTTGCTGAGGAAGCTGAAGGTAAAGGTGATGGACTAAACCCAATTGAGCACCTGTGGCGCATCCTCAAGTGGAAGGTGGAGGAGTTCAAGGTGTCTAACATCCACCAGCTCCGTGATGTCATCATGGAGGAGTGGAAGAGGATTCCAGTAGCAACCTGTGCAGCTCTGGTGAATTCCATGCCCAGGAGGGTTAAGGCAGTGCTGGATAATAATGGTGGTCACACAAAATATTGACACTTTGGGCACAATTTGGACATGTTCACTGTGGGGTGTACTCACTTATGTTGCCAGCCATTTAGACATTAATGGCTGTGTGTTGAGTTATTTTCAGAAGACAGTAAATCTACACTGCTATACAAGTTGTACACTGACTACTCTAAGTTATATCCAAGTTTTATTTCTATAGTGTTGTCCCATGAAAAGATATAATAAAATATTTGCAGAAATGTGAGGGGTGTACTCACTTTTGTGATACACTGTATATATATATATATATATAGCGGTGCTTGAAAGTTTGTGAACCCTTTAGAATTTTCTATATTTCTGCATAAATGTCACGATGGGGGGCTTAGGACGAGACAGAGGGGCGGACACACGCAGAGATGGGCAAAACTAAAGATTTATTAATTAGAAAAGACAGTACAAACAGAAACCAACAGGACTAAACAAGGAGAAACACAGCTAAACAAAACTAACAAAACTGAACAAGGCTAATCAAGGCTAAACAGGGCGAACTAGACTAAACAGGGTAAACTATACTAAACGGTAAACTATACTAAACAGGGCAAACAAGGCATGACATGGCAAACATGGCATAACCAAAACTGGTACCAGAAACCCAGAAGCCAGAACCAGAATCCCTACAGAGCCAAACAAAAGTCGAATAGTTCCTCAAGTCTGTGCTCCAGCACACCTCCTAAATAGAGGGCAGCTGGAGATAATTAGTCATGGGGAACCTATCGTGAGAGGGGGTGTGGCAGGAGACTGAGGAGAGAAGGGCGTGGCACACTGGAGCACAGGAGCACACAGAGGCTCAAAGTGTGACAATAAATATGACCTAAAACGTCATCAGATTTTCACACAAGTCCTAAAAGTAGATAAAGAGAACCCAGTTACACAAATGAGACAAAAATATTGTACTTGGTCATTTATTTATGGAGGAAAATGATCCAATATTACATATTTGTGAGTGGCAAAAGTATGTGAACCTTTGCTTTCAGTATCTGGTGTGACCCCCCTTTCAGCAATAACTGCAACTAAACGTTTCCGGTAACTGTTGATCAGTCCTGCACACCGGCTTGGAGGAATTTTAGCCCATTCCTCCGTACAGAACAGCTTCAACTCTGGGATGTTGGTGTGTTTCCTCACATTAACTGCTCGCTTCAGGTCCTTCCACAACATTTCGATTGGATTAGGATTAGATCAGGACTTTGACTTGGCCATTCCAAAACATGAACTTTATTCTTTGTGCTTAGGGTCGTTGTCTTGCTGCATGACCCACCTTCTCTTCAGATTCAGTTCATGGACAGATGTCCTGACATTTTCCTTTAGAATTCTCTGATATAATTCAGAATTCATTGTTCCATCAATGATGGCAAGCCGTCCTGACCCAGATGCAGCAAAACAGGCCCAAACCATGATACTACCACCACCATGTTTCACAGATGGGATAAGGTTCTTATGCTGGAATGCAGCGTTTTCCTTTCTCCAAACATAACGCTTTTCATTTAAACCAAAAAGTTCTATTCTGGTCTCATCCATCCACAAAACATTCTTCCAATAGCCATCTGGCTCGTTCACGTGATCTGTAGCAAACTGCAGACGAGCAGCAATGTTCTTTTTGGAGAGCAGTGGCTTTCTCCTTGCAACCCTGCCATGCACACCACTGTTGTTCAGTGTTCTCCTGATGGTGGACTCATGAACATTAACATTAGCCCATGTGAGAGAGGCCATCAGTTGCTTAGAAGTTACCCTGGGGTCCTTTGTGACCTCGCCGACTATTACACGCCTTGCTCTTTGAGTGATCTTTGTTGGTCGGCCACTCCTGGGGAGGGTAACAATGGTCTTGAATTTCCTCCATTTGTAAACAATCTGTCTGACTGTGGATTGGTGGAGTCCAAACTCTTTAGAGATGGTTTTGTAACCTTTTCCAGCCTGATGAGCATCAACAACTCTTTTTCTGAGGTCCTCAGAAATCTCCTTTGTTCGTGCCATGATACACTTCCACAAACGTGTTGTGAAGAGCAGACTTTGATAGATCCCTGTTCTTTAAATAAAACCGGGTGCCACTCACACCTGATTGTCGTCCCATTGATTGAAAACACCTGCCTCTAATTTCACCTTCAAATTAACTGCGAATCCTAGAGGTTCACATACTTTTGCCACTCACAAATATGTAATATTGGATCATTTTCCTCAATAAATAAATGACCAAGTACAATATTTTTGTCTCATTTGTTTAACTGGGTTCTCTTTATCTACTTTTCGGACTTGTGTGAAAATCTGATGATGTTTTAGGTCATATTTATGCAGAACTATAGAAAATTCCAAAGGGTTCACAAACTTCCCTCCCCGGTTCCCCTGGCAACCGCCAAACCAAGACTCGTCCATTGGATCACCAGACGGAGAAGCGTGATTCACTCCAGAGAACACGTCTCCACTGCTCTAGAGTCCAGTGGCGGCATGCTTTACACCACTGCATCCGACGCTTGCATTGCGCTTGGTGATGTAAGGCTTGGATGCAGCTGCTCGGCCATGGAAACCCGTTCCATGAAGCTCTACACACTGTTCTTCAGCTCATCTGAAGGCCACATGAAGTTTGGAGGTCTGTAGTGATGGACTCTGCAGAAAGTTGGTGACCTCTGCGCACTATGTTCCTCAGCATCCGCTGCCCCGCCCTGTCATTTTACGTGGTACCACTCGGTGGCTGAGTTGCTGTCGTTCCCAATCGCTTCCACTTTGTTATAATAGCACTGACAGTCGACTGTGGAATATTTAGTAGTGAGGAAATTTCACCACTGGACTTGTTGCACAGGTGGCATCACGGTACCACGCTGTAACTCACTGAGCTCCTGAGAGCGACCCATTCTTTCACTAATGTGTGTAGAAGCAGTCTGCATGCCGAGGTGCTCGGTTTTATACACCTGTGGTCATGGAAGTGATTGGAACTCCTGAATTCAGTGATTTGGATGGGGGTGTGAATACTTTTGGCAATATAGTGTATCTAAATTTCTGCATCAATTATGTATAAAAGTGAGTAAAATAAAAACACACAAATAAAACAGTTTTATTAAACACATGAAATGATCAATACAGTCCAGCCGGGGAAACGAAGCTCCTGGTTATATTCAGGTTCAGGTGATGCAGCGCTGCAGTAACAGCAGCTTATAAAACGTCTTGATTTAAAGTAAAATAATTTAGATTCATTCTGATCTCAGTTTTTAGGTCCTAGAGAAAAATAGCGACTTAAAACATAATGATTCCTTCACCACACTTCACAGTTTTAAAGACATTTTATTGATTTTGTTTAAGGTTTATGTTTCAGCTCGTCTCATAAACCAGACGGAGAAGGTCGAAGTGTCTTCAGGACTGGACAGGACAGACGAGGTTGTTGACCTGTAGATAGCAGGAACACAGAATAATAAACTGACAGTTAAATAACAATTAAACAGAATAAAAATGTGTTAAACGTGAGCAGAATTCATTTCCAGACTCACTGTAGATCGTTGATCGGCTCAGTGACGGTTTAGGGCTGTGTTCCGTTTCCTGCCAGGTATCAAGGTGCCCAAATCTGGTTGCTTTTGTCTGTAGGTTAGAATAGTTTCTATAGGACAATAACCCAAAGCATACACCCAAATCCATCATTAGTGGTAAATCCATGTTTTAGGAAGAAGAGTTTAGTCTCCAGATTAGAAGCATGTTTGAAATGAGGTGATGATTATTATTCTGAGATTAATTCTTTATTAAGCGACTTTCTCCAGCGCTCACCTTTCTGATCTGGTGTGGTGGTGTACTGGTGGTACACTGATGGTTCACTGATGGTACACTGATGGTACACTGATGGTACACTGATGGTTCACTGATCATGCACTGATGGTGTACTGCTGGTTCACTGATGGTACTCTAATGGTGTACTGATGGTACTCTAATGGTGTACTGCTGGTTCACTGATGGTACTCTAATGGTTCACTGATGGTACTCTAATGGTTCACTGATGGTACTCTAATGGTGTACTGATGGTTCACTGATGGTACTCTAATGGTGTACTGATGGTTCACTGATGGTACTCTAATGGTGTACTGATGGTACACTGATGGTGCTGAGGAATTGAGATGATCTGAACCTCAGCTGGAATTCTCTGGATCTGGTTCTTGTAGCAGACCTGTGCTGTGGTGCTGTAAATAATGAGGTGAGATGAATTTCCATCATGTGTTAATGAGATATCAGGATAATAATCAGGATAATAAAGATCTAACGGGTGAAACGGATGAAACGCAGCGTGAAAAACGTCTGGATTATTCAGTCCACCGACTCGTCAAGATGATCCACAAAATATCGCTGATCTCCACCAGTCCTGCTGACTTCCTCCAACATTACATGGAAGCAAACATCAGACCCTGATATGCTCACCTGTGATCCGTCTGCTAAATCTATACAGGTGCCTGTAGAATAAACACACATTAATAATTAATAATTCATCACAACACGTGATCTGAGCTACATGCTAATACAGTCTCTTAGCTAAATCCATTGAGGTCTGTTTCTATCTCTTCTGACTGACCTGGACTTACGTAGTTCTTGAGGCTCTCTGGAAACCAGTGGTGCTCCAGGATCTTCTCGAGGCTGGGCCGCTTCTTTGGATTCTTGCTCAGGCACCTCCTGATGAGATGACGGCAGGCTGTGGGTGCAGTACAGATCAGAATCCTGATGGAAACTGTGTGTACACGGGTTTAAATGTGAACGTCCTGCATCTTCTTACCCTCAGACACACCAGGTTTGAACTTCAGGCGTCCAGCAGTGATCTCCCTCTCGTTCCAGAAGGGCAGCTCTCCACACACTAAAACGAACAGTAAGATGCCCAGACCCCAGACTGTTGCAGGGCAGCCATGATACCTACCTCGCTTGATCCATTCAGGTGGAACGTATAACATGGTGCCTGAGTAAAAGTGAGAGAGGTCAGTGAGGGTCACACACAGCTTCCATCTGTGTCTCATAACTACTGACCTCTGAGGTACAATTACCTGAAAATCTCCTGTAGGGGCTCGACTTGAGCAGGTCCCCACACCCAAAATCAATGAGCTTCACTTCTAATCTGTCCAAAGACACCAGCAGGTTCTCCTCCTTGAGGTCTCGGTGAAGAACCCCTCGATCCTGGCAGTGACGTGCAGCGAGAACCACCTGACGCATGATGATCTGAGCCAGAGGTTCAGGAAGGGCGTCGTCTCTGTGGTACTCGAAGAGGTTCACGCAGAGGGCGGGTCGCTCCAGGATCAGGACGAAACACTCTGGAGTGTCGAACCATTCCAGAAGCTCTAGGACGTGGTCACAGCGAGGTGGCCTGGACGCCATCAGCATTAACGCCACCTCTTTTGGGAGGCTGTTCTTCTCTCCAGGCTAAAATAGAAGCAGACGTGGTTAGTGTGGGATTGGAACCAATAATCAACAGACCTAGTGGCATGATAGATAGACAGATATAGACAGACAGACAGACAGATAGATAGATTGAATCTTAACAGACAGACAGATAGATGTATTGTGGGCAGTTGTAGTCAAGTGCTTAAGGTTTTGAACTAGTAATCGAAAGGTCGCTGGTTCAAGCCCCATAACTGCCACATTGGCACTGTTGGGCCCTTGAGCAAGGCCCCTAACCCTCAATAGCTCAGACTGTATACTGTCACTGTACTGTAAGTCACTTTAGATAAAAGCATCTGATAATGTAAATGTGATCTGTATCTGGATCCTGACTCAGTAAGGTGTGTTAGTTAATGTTAGAAAGTTTATGGACACCTAGTTTTGGTCTGTATTTGGTTTTTTATCTGGATGATGCTGCAGTATTTCACAAGTGTAAACATGTCACTTACGATGGTGATGAATTCGTCGTAGGTCGTCTTCAGGACGATCTTTATAGCGACCTGTTAAACACGCAGAACAAAGTGAATAAAATCATAAAGGAATATAACGGAGCAGCTTGTGATGATGAACACTTCTGGTGTCGTGCTGAGCAGAGCCGAGTAAATATTTCACCTCTTGTCCATCAGTCCTCCGGAATCCTGCGTAGACCGAACCACAGCCGCCTTTCCCCAGGAGCTCCCCCATCCTGTACCGTCTATCAAAGTCCTCTGTAAAACAGGGCGTGTTTTTAATCTGATATAAAGTCTACTATTCTCAGTTATTAATGCAGCAGTAGAGAAGATGTGAGGCTGGACCGACCTTTAGAAGGAGAGCTGCTCCTCCTCTGGACTGAAGTTCTGCTCTTATCAGCAGCTACTGTTTACACAAACGTCATTAAATCACTGTTAGTAATTGATCTCCAACACGTCAGATGTAGAACAACTGTATAGAACACGTGTGTCAAACTCAAATCCGACCCGCCACGTCATGTTATGTCCCGCGTGAGCTTAAAAGACGTATGGCTGACCTGTGTGGATGGAGTAGCTGGAGAACATGCTCAGTTCCTCCTCCAGGCTTTCTCCGATATGTGGCGTCCATCCAGCTCCGACAATCTCGACTTAAAAGAGGTATTCTGTGTTAGTATTATCACTTTACATCTTACACACAATCACAGAGTAAATCTTTATTAGAAATGAGTTCTACATCAAACCTGAACTGGATCCTTCACTCAAAACTTCAATCTATTACATTTAATATTTCATTCTGAATAAAAACGCTTCTAGTGGTCGTGCTGTATCGTACTCACCACTGTGCAGTAGAGACGCATCGGAGAAGGAATCGTCCTCGGCAGCAGGTTCGAGTACAATCTCACCAGGACTCATCTCAGCTGTACAGAGGCAGGGTCAGAAGTGGACGGTCAGGGGTACGAGGTTTAGGGTGGAGCAGGAATTAATCAGAAAGAAGAAGAAAGGTGGAACAGATGATTAAACAATAAAAGCGTTCTCGTTAGAGCCCGACCAGGGTCTCGAACCCACCTGAGGATCCAGAGACTGATTTTAGACGTAGCGAGTCTCTCTCGGCGTGTTTAGATCCTCGAGATTCAGAGCTGCTGAATCCTTCCTGCTCTGCTTTTAGATCCACCACCTTGTTTAACTGGGATGTGATGGAAATGGAGTTTCACCAGACGATGATGATGAGGACGACGGCTTCCTGTCCGGCTCCTGTCGAACACACGATACAGACGAGGTGCACTGAGATATTATTATTATTATTTTTATTATTATTATTATTATTATTATTAATATTTTTTAAGCTGGAAAATCCATCAACGTCACAAAATGAACAAACGAGATGAAATGACGGTGTTTAGAAGGTGAGCGCTGGATTATGGGACGTCATTTTCTTACATTTATTTCCCTTTTAGTTCTGATCCCAGCATCTCTTCTGTTATCACCAGTTTTAGTTTCGATGTTCTGTGTGGTTCTGATCCGGGCGTTTCTTCTGTTATCACCAGTTTTAGTTTCGATGTTCTGTGTGGTTCTGATCCCAGCGTCTCTTCTGTTATCACCAGTTTTAGTTTCGATGTTCTGTGTGGTTCTGATCCGGGCGTCTCTTCTGTTATCACCAGTTTTAGTTTCGATGTTCTGTGTGGTTCTGATCCCGGCGTCTCTTCTGTTATCACCAGTTTTAGTTTCGATGTTCTGTGTGGTTCTGATCCGGGCGTCTCTTCTGTTATCACCAGTTTTAGTTTCGATGTTCTGTGTGGTTCTGATCCGGGCGTCTCTTCTGTTATCACCAGTTTTAGTTTCGATGTTCTGTGTGGTTCTGATCCCAGCGTCTCTTCTGTTATCACCAGTTTTAGTTTCGATGTTCTGTGTGGTTCTGATCCGGGCGTCTCTTCTGTTATCACCAGTTTTAGTTTCGATGTTCTGTGTGGTTCTGATCCCGGCGTCTCTTCTGTTATCACCAGTTTTAGTTTCGATGTTCTGTGTGGTTCTGATCCCAGCGTCTCTTCTGTTATCACCAGTTTTAGTTTCGATGTTCTGTGTGGTTCTGATCCGGGCGTCTCTTCTGTTATCACCAGTTTTAGTTTCGATGTTCTGTGTGGTTCTGATCCCGGCGTCTCTTCTGTTATCACCAGTTTTAGTTTCGATGTTCTGTGTGGTTCTGATCCGGGCGTCTCTTCTGTTATCACCAGTTTTAGTTTCGATGTTCTGTGTGGTTCTGATCCCGGCGTCTCTTCTGTTATCACCAGTTTTAGTGACGATGTTCTGTGTGGTTCTGATCCGGGCGTCTCTTCTGTTATCACCAGTTTTAGTTTCGATGTTCTGTGTGGTTCTGATCCGGGTGTCTCTTCTGTTATCGTCAGGTTTAGTTTCAATGTTCTGTGTGGTTCTGATTCGGGCGTCTCTTCTGTTATCACCAGTTTTAGTGACGATGTTCTGTGTGGTTCTGATCTGGGCGTCTCTTCTGTTATCACCAGGTTTAGTTTCAATGTTCTGTGTGGTTCTGATCCGGGCGTCTCTTCTGTTATCACCAGTTTTAGTTTCGATGTTCTGTGTGGTTCTGATCCGGGCGTCTCTTCCGTTATCACCAGTTTTAGTTTCGATGTTCTGTGTGGTTCTGATCCGGGTGTCTCTTCTGTTATCACCAGTTTTAGTTTCGATGTTCTGTGTGGTTCTGATCCGGGCGTCTCTTCTGTTATCACCAGTTTTAGTTTCGATGTTCTGTGTGGTTCTGATCCGGGTGTCTCTTCTGTTATCGTCAGGTTTAACGACGATGTTCTGGATGGTTCTGATCCAGGCCGCTCTTCTCTCCTCTGAATCAGCCTGTAATACACATTTTTTACACACACACACACACACACACACACACACGTGTAAACATGTACACAACACGTGCTTTATCATAAATACGTCATAAATAAAGAATTAAAATGAATTTTCATGGCTGATGATGAACTAAAGTCACCTTGTAGGTGAAACCACCTTAAAGCAGAAACGGCGTCCGATGCTCTTATAGTGTTCAGCCGTGCACAGACGTAGATCCTCCATCACCACTGTGGGGGTCTGCTGGGGGGGCAAATAGTTCATCAAACATCTTTACCTTAAAATAAAATACCAGTTTATATCAAAGCACGAGCAAAACGACTCAAACTTTCACACACAAGTCCTTACAAGTGATTCTTTAGATACAGTTTGAGTAATTTCTCCTTTTTTATTTATTTATTTATTAGGATTCTCATGTTTTACATGAGACTAAAATATCTGCAGCTCCACGGGACCATGGACGCATTAACAGGTTTCCCAAACATCCTTATGGGGAAAAATACCTCAAAACTCGACGTCTTTAAAACTCAACACCACTCCCAGAACCAACTGACTTTAAGTTTCAAGGTACAGCTGTAAATATTTATATATTCATGGTTTACACTGCGCTGCTTATTTTAAATACAATCATTAATATTTTATTGCTTCTATCATTATATTCACTCCTGCTGGATCATTTGAACTGGAATCAGCAGTGTAAACCACCATCACTCCTGACAAGCAGCTGAAAAAGCAAAAGTTTACTGCAGATAAAACATTTTATTTGATATGAAGGACATGTGACAGACCTCAAACTTCCTCTGGTACATGAGCTGGTTGTTCTGGATCAGGAACCAGCGCCTGAAGAACAGAAATAATAGAAATAAAACAAGTGCATAATACTGTAAATATACTTGAACTTGTACATAATACAATAATTTAATAACAGATCAGATGGAAATCATGATTGAACACGACATTGATCAGTCTGAGTCACAGTACAGTTGTAGGAAATATGTAGGACGTGATCACTGTGATGATTAGAGGTGATTAATTAGTACTTAAATGATTGATCATCTGCTCTCTCTCTCTACAGACCTGTTCCATGTTTTGAAGACGTTACTGCCCCTCTTGTGCGAATATCCCTCCATAACGATCTGCTTCTTGGCCTCCACGCCGCCCTTCGATTGGGCTTCTCCAGCACAAACGTCCTGGAAGGGCTGAGGATGAACTCGATTGTGCGGCCAGCGCAGACACGGGATACCCAGAAAGCGCTGCGTTGGGGCGGGGCGGTGGGTAGCACATCTCTTCTGTTCAGGAGCCATGATGAGAGTGATGTGCACACACTGAAGGTTAAACTCAACTGAGCTCTCGTTCCATAAGCGCTCACTGTTAGAACCCTGGGTGACATCAGACTGATGATGTCACAATGGCACAAGGAGGCAGAGTGCAGAGGGCTGAGGTGGAACGTCACCATCATAGCAGTGTACCTCTATATTACCAAATATGGACGTGTCTGAACGTTATCATTTGTTCATTTATCATTAAGTTATTAAAATGGTTTTAACCCCCCCCCCCCCCCCCCCTCCCACACACACACACAGTTTATTAAATATAAGTGTTTATTATTTCTTTTATCTGTGCCATTAGTGAGCATTACTGTAACCTCACCTCAGGTGTATAAAGAAGCTGAAAGCCATGCTGAAGTAAAAGTCGCCTTTTGGAAGATTACTCGAGTAAATGTCTTAAAGTATCTGATGTTTAATGTACTTCAGTATAAAAAGTAAAAACGTAAGCGGTCAGAATTTTGAAAAATATGAAGCCTGTAAAGCACCTTAACAATGGAGTCGACCCCAAACCTACAGAAAAACCAGGTCTTCACATCATTTATAGAACAAAACACATTTTCTTCCCTCTGAACATGATTTGTGCCAATTTACCTCATTTTTACCTCATTGCTCGCCCTAAACTGCCCCCGTCCCAACTTTTTTGCAATGTGTTGTAGGCCTGAAATGCATGTGTGTGTATGTTAAGAGTTAAAATAAAGTGGAAGACAAAGCATGAAATATCTGTAAAAACTGGGACAGTATAGAAAATGCAAATAAAAAGACACATTCAAGTCGTAGATAAACGCCGTAACCTACAACCACAGAATCCATTTAAAGCAAAACTGAAGAGAGTTTAACAGAGCGGGGGGAGCTTTTAACACTTTAATGATCTGATTTAGTTTGAGTCTCTAAATATTTGGTTTAAAATAAGCTGTATTAAAATAATCTAGTTTGGCTCGTTTCTGCTCCCTGATTGACGTGTTAAACTCAAAACTAGTGATAGATGACAGATGAAGATGTTATTTTAAGAAAACACCAAACTAAAGCAAATGGCAGGTGATTCCACCCACCCACTACACAGCTTCTCCACTCTGCTCCCATCAGGAATGAGACTGTGGAGTCTCCAAGCCAAGACCAGCCGACTGGAGGACAGCACCATCCACCAGCCTGTCAGGATCCTCAACTCTCTTCCTGTTCTGCCCCTATTCCCTCTTCTGCCTCCTGCCCCCCCCCACCAATACCAAAAACCCTACATCCCCAATATCTATTCAATGCACACATCACTTTAAACTATCTATAAATCATTTCATTTGCACTGCCGTTGTAATTGCACGGATTTGACACAAAGACTTCTGAATCTGCATTGTCACTTTAAATGTCTAGGTTTTTAATATTGGGACCTTTATTTTTCAATTGTTATATTTTAGTGCTATATTTTTCATACTTCTTGTGTCAGTGTATATATATTTGTGCTTTAGTGTGTTTATTCTAGTGTGTTTATTTTATTTTTATATTCTTTTATTCTAGGTGTACACTGATGTTGGACGAGAAGCCCTGGCTCACAGTCTCCACTCTAATTCATCCCAGAGGTGTTCTATCTATCGGGTTGAGGTCAGGACTCTGTGCAGGCCAGTCGAGTTCTTCCACACCAAACTGGCTCATCCACGTCTTTATGGAGCTTGTGCTTTGTGCACTGGTGCGCAGTCATGTTGGAACAGGAAGGGGCCATCCCCAAACTGTTCCCACAAAGTTGGGAGCATGAAATCGTCCAAAATCTCTTGTTATGCTGAAGCATTAAGAGTTCTTTCACTGGAACTAAGGGACCGAGCCCAACTCCTGAAAAACACCCCCACACCATAATCCCCCCTCCACCACACTTTACACTCGGCACAATACAGTCAGACAGGTACCGTTCTCCTGGCAACCGCCAAACCCAGACTCGTCCATCGGATTGCCAGACGAAGAAGCGTGATTCGTCACTCCAGAGAACACGTCTCCACTGCTCTAGAGTCCAGTGGCGGCGTGCTTTACACCACTGCATCCAACACTTTGCATTGTGCTTGGTGATGTAAGGCTTGGATGCAGCTGCTCGGCCATGGAAACCCGTTCCATGAAGCTCTACACACTGTTCTTCAGCTCATCTGAAGGCCACATGAAGTTTGGAGGTCTGTAGTGATGGACTCTGCAGAAAGTTGGTGACCTCTGTGCACTATGTTCCTCAGCATCCGCTGACCCGCCCTGTCATTTTACGTGGTACCACTCGGTGGTTGAGTTGCTGTCGTTCCCAATCGCTTCCACTTTGTTATACCAGCACTGACAGTCGACTGTGGAATATTTAGTAGTGAGGAAATTTCACCACTGGACTTGTTGCACAGGTGGCATCACGGTACCACGCTGGAACTCACTGAGCTCCTGAGAGCGACCCGTTCTTTCACTAATGCGTGTAGAAGCAGTCTGCATGCCGAGGTGCTCGGTTTTATACACCTGTGGCCATGGAAGTGATTGGAACACCTGAATTCAGTGATTTGGATGGAGGAGTGAATATACGTTCACTTTATTTAACAATCTGAGGAAAATCTATCGTGGGATACAGAGCTCCCATGGCCGATGACGTAGCAGGGAAAACGCCCCCAACTGTTCACCACAATATATACCAACAGAGATACCATCAGCCAGATACAAACTCCTCGTGTGTGATTCTGGCCCTGAGTGTGTTTCGGGCGTGTCCACCGCTTCTGTCCTCGTGTTGTGTTGTATGAATGCGTGAGCTGACCTCGTGCGTCTGCACTATCAGATGTAGGATTCGCCGCTGACCGATTGAGAAGATGCTCTTTAAAGATACGATAGAGGTTCCAGTGGAAGGAGATGGACGTGTCTCAGTTCCTCACAGTGTGGGTGTAAATGTCAGTGGAGAAAAGCTAGAGTAACACGTGCACTGTAGCTGTATCATCACGGGCTGTTTATTATTTATTTATTAAAATTCCCGTAAGAAATGCACAGAGACCAGTAGTTCAGTAAACGTCCACTAGGTGGTGCACGTCCCTCTGTTTCCCTGAGTGAGAGGCTTTATTTTATTTTATTTATTTTTTTATTTTGTCGGGAGGCTCGCTCTGTTCTCGCCTTTTTCTCGCTGTTTATGCTTCGCAGTAAATGAAATTTCTCCCCAGTTGTGCAGTACGTTGTTCATTTTACTGTTGATCATACACCGATCAGCCATAACATTAAAACCACCTCCTTGTTTCTACACTCACTGTCCATTTTATCAGCTCCACTTACCATATAGAAGCACTTTGTAGTTCTACAATTACTGACTGTAGTCCATCTGTTTCTCTACATGCTTTGTTAGCTCCTTTCACCCTGTTCTTCAATGGTCAGGACCCCCACAGGACCCCCACAGAGCAGGTATAATTTAGGTGGTGGATGATTCTCAGCACTGCAGTGACACTGACATGGTGGTGGTGTGTTAGTGTGTGTTGTGCTGGTATGAGTGGATCAGACACAGCAGCGCTGCTGGAGTTTTTTAAACACCTCACTGTCACTGCTGGACTGAGAATCGTCCACCAACCAATCCAGCCAACAGTGCTCCGTGGGCAGCGTCCTGTGACCACTGATGATGCTGTGACCACTAGCAGCAATAGATGAGCGATCGTCTTTGACTTTACATCTACAAGGTGGACCGACTAGGTAGGAGTGTCTAATAGAGTGGACAGTGAGTGGACACGGTATTTAAAAACTCCAGCAGCGCTGCTGTGTCTGATCCACTCATACCAGCACAACACACACTAACACACCACCACCATGTCAGTGTCACTGCAGTGCTGAGAATGATCAACCACCTAAATAATACCTGCTCTGTGGGGGTCCTGTGGCGGTCCATGTAGAGAAACAGATGGACTACAGTCAGTAATTGTAGAACTACAAAGTGCTTCTATATGGTAAGTGGAGCTGATAAAATGGACAACAAGGAGGTGGGCTTGATGTTATGGCTGATCAGTGTATGTGCATGTTTAGCACTTTTTACGAACCAGCACTCCCCCCTTTAGAATCGTGTTCTGGACTTCGACCTGATCCTCCTTCCTACACTTACGAGCTTGGGCTGTGAGCTGTATCGGAACCACTACCTCCTGTCTCGTCTGGTTCATCACATGTCTACATACTTTTGACCGTGTAGTGTACATGTACGTCTGGTTTAAGCTACAGAGTAGAACAGAACAGATAAGTCGTGACTCTCACTGATTAATACAGACGTTCTGCACACGTATTCATTTTATTGCTTCATAATTCCGTCCCCGCTGCATAACCAGACAAATAAAGCTAATTATCCAGCGCGCGGCCGGCAAACGCTCAGCGCGCTAATCTAGCGGAAAAACGCTTCCTTTCAAATGACTGTAGCCTAGCGTGGCTTAGCGTTCGTTATAATAACATAAACGGCGTCGGGACGAACCGAGCTCATCCCGCATCCTGCTGCTTTTTCTTTATTTGATCCCGGGATTAAACAAACCCCCCCCCCCCCCCCCCCCCATATCACACACACCCAAATCAGTCTAATTATTAAACGAGGCGCTCTCGTCGTGCTCGCTGCTAACACGAGTATAAAATCAATTATAGAGAGTCAATTTACTCACAACGATAACAAACGTTTTCAGACGGGATTTATTATTTCAGCTTCAGCAAACCTGGTGACCCGCCCTGCTTCCCCTACCTACCTGATCAGCTCCTCAGTAGAGAGGATTCTAATCAGACATGCACTCATAATCAGATTATTTAGACACTCTACTACATTCTTAGATCTTAGTCTTAGAACAGAAGGTACGACTTTTGTACCGGCCATTCCTGAGACATGGTGCCAGTGGTGCTAGTGAGGAAGACGTGGCATGTGAACACATCAGTCACAGTGCAGTAGGTATGACCCCAGTGCCGGTCAGTCCCTGGGACGGGCGTGTGGCCCTTGAGGTCAGTTTCAGTAACGGTGGTGATTTCGGGTGTCAGTGACAGTTTAATCGCCGTCTAACTCGAGCGTCCTGAGACAGAACCCATGTCCTCTGTATCGGTCACTCCCAGTGAGGACGGCGTGGTCTCTGTACCAGTGAGTCCCAGTAACAGGAGCGTGTAGGTGTGGCCCCGCCTCGGGAGACGTGGTGTCCGCATTATTCAGCCCCAGTGATAAAAGGCGTGAACGACAGAACCCTGGTGCGGCTCCTGTAATCAGTCTCAGGGAGGATTCGGCCCCTGTGGGGTCAGTCCCAGTGAAGAACAGGGACGGGTTTCTGGAGCCGTCAGTCCCAGTAAAGTGCTGCTACTGGTCTATAAATCACTGAATGGGTTCGGCCCAGAATACATCTCAGAAATGTTTAGAGAATATAAACCCAGTAGATCTCTTAGATCGATGGACTCAGGTCAGCTAGTTGAGCCCAGAGTCCAAACTAAACATGGTGAAGCAGCATTTAGCTGTTGGGCTGCATATAACTGGAACAGACTGCCAGGAGATATTAGATGTTCCTCAAATGTAGAAATCTTTAAATCCAGGTTAAAAACTTTTCTTTTTTCTTGTGCCTAAGATTGAGCTCGAAATTTTTGCTATTACCCTCATTTTACCATATTTCTTTTAGTTTTTCATGCGCTTAATAATTTTTTATAGAGTAGTGTATGAGTGTTTGTTGCTTGTTTTAATTTTATATTCTCTAAACTGTATGGTATATTTTACTATATTTTCCTTTAGTCTTCATGTTCTTAATTGTAACTAAATGTTTGCAAGAAGTCTTTCTGAGGTTCTAGATCTGAGGAATGTTTTACCGCTTTTAATTTTTCCTTATGTAAAGCACTTTGAATTGCCACTGTGTATGAAAGGTGCTATACAAATAAACTTGTCTTGCCTTGCCTTGCCTAAAGAGGGCGCAGCCGCTGGACCTGTCGCTCCCAGTGAAGGAACGATCTCCAGTACAGTCAGTACCAGTGAGAGAGGTCGAGGACTCTGTCAGTCACTTTCAGCTCGGGGGAAAGAAACACGACCGTCCAGCCGTCAGTCCCAGTGATGGACGTCCAGTTTTAGTCCATTTCTATTTACGCCCGTCCCAAGAAAAAGGAGACAGGGGGTCTGTGTGTAAACCTGTCTCTCTCTCTCTCTCTACACACAGACACATTTCCCATCATCCTACACTCCTGAGAAAAGGGCGTGTCTAAATCCTTAGCTCCCTTAAAATGCTCCTACCGAGGCGCCTTAAT
Source organism: Trichomycterus rosablanca (assembly GCF_030014385.1). NCBI lineage: Eukaryota > Metazoa > Chordata > Actinopteri > Siluriformes > Trichomycteridae > Trichomycterus > Trichomycterus rosablanca. The sequence goes on from NC_085996.1 coordinate 40,359,085, forward strand.
TCTGAGTGATGATCTGACTGAATGACGAGGGAGCGTCCGTGTGCTTCACCTTTAACATAAAGCTGGTGTCCACATACTTTTGAGTGTGTATTTACAGAGCCGATGTTGAGCGCTGCTGTTATTATCGCATCCATCTGCGCCGCTAATAGAGTGATTCATCAGAATTATTAATGTCTGATAACGCCGGGCCGAATCAATTACGCGCCTCCCGTCGCCGCGTCGTGCCGCCGTGGGTGGACGGGATCTGCGAGGGCGGCGTTCGGGGACCGGAGAGCGCTGGAGAACGGCGTACACGCGGCGAGCGCTCGGCGCCTGCAATTATCCAGCCAGTCAAAACGCTGTCACAATCAATTCCATTAGCAATCAGGCACAATGCACGGCGGAGCCATCCCGCGCGGCGTCTTCATTAGCCGGGAACGGAGCGGGGCCCAAGCCGAGGGGGGAGGGGGGGGGTGTTTACCAGACGAACCAGAATAAGCGAGGAATAAAGAGTGTCAGGTTTGGGGGGGGGTGGAGGGTTTGTGTGGTGCCTACAGGAGCTTGTTTGCATTGGCGGCGTAGGCACGGCGGCTTTGTGTGCGAAACTCCCCGCATCCTTCCAACAGCCAGCGTTTAGCGGCGGGAGCTGCAGGCGCTTTCTTTTCAGCGCTGCTATGAATAGCCCTGGTTGACATAATGCTTGTGCGGCGTCCCCTCACACATGTACCGACCCCCCCCCAGCACGGTCTCGGATCGTGAGCGGCGTACGCGCGGCATACCGCTGCTTCCTCGCCATCACAGCGCCGCTATTACAGCGCCTCTGTTCTACAGCTGTAGCGCGGGGGCCCGAGGTGAGGCGGCGACATTCACGCCGCGACGCTTAAACACTCGGATCTGATTCAGTTCCTTTCAGATGAACTCAGCGACCAGGAGAGAGCGAGAAACGTTCAGAGGATAAAAGCCGCCGAGCTGCATCTCCTCTCATTACTACCAGTCTGGAACGCCGTTCTGCACCCAGGCGTTTATAACCGACCCGTCTAACCAAACCATTCAGAATCTATCAGACACGTTTATAACCGACCCGTCTAACCAAACCATTCAGAATCTATCAGACACGTTTATAACCTACCCGTCTAACCAAACCATTCAGAATCTATCAGACACGTTTATAACCTACCCGTCTAACCAAACCATTCAGAATCTATCAGACACGTTTATAACCTACCCGTCTAAAGAAACCATTCAGAATCTATCAGACACGTTTATAACCGACCCATCTAACTCAACCATTCAGAATCTATCAGAGACGTCAGGGAGTAATGTAATAAAATACAGTCCAGTAACAACAACAAAAAAAGCATTAATTGTATCTTAATTATTATTATTATTATTATTATTATTATTATTATTATTATTATTATTATTATTATATTATTATTATTATTATTATTTGTTTTTTATTATTATTTTTCATTACTATTATTATTATTATTATTTATTATTTATTCCTTTTTTTCTTATTATTATATATAACATTTTTATATATCATATTTAAATTTTTATATATTTATTTATATTTTAATATATTTATTTATATTTTTATATATCATATTTATATTTGTATATATCATATTTATATTTTTATATATTTATTTATATTTTGATATACTGTAATTCCATTTTTTATAAATTTATTTATGTTTTATATGTTTATTTTCATGTTATATTTATATTTTATCGACCTCTTTACCTAAAAAACACCACACAAGGATTCACGTTTTAATAAAACAAATCGCTGAATTCAGTTTAGAATCGTCGACCATCACCTGTGACAGTGGGGACAGGACCAAGTAAAAGGGTCACCTAAGTCGCTAGCTGAAACAAAGCAGAAGAGAGCAACCACGGCAAGTCACCCAGCTACTCCATCCACCAAGGTCCCAACATGCAGTCGAGGATTGAAATCTTAACTTCTAAGCTAAACAAAAGTAGAAATATAATTATGCAATAGGAGTTGATTCCAGTCAAACAGGAAAAGTAGCTAGTAAGAGCAGCGGGATCGCAGTAATCACAGCGCAGTGAGACGCTTCCGTGATACACAAGCAAGCTCAAGGATAGCACATTTTAAAAAGCAGCTAGCTTTGTAAGATTAATAAAGAAATTAACAAGAAACACACACCGGTTATACAGTCTTAGCAACTGAGAGTTAAGGGCCTTGCTCAAGGGCCCAACAGTGGCAATGTAGCAATGGTGGGGCTTGAAACAGTAACCTTATGCTTGCTCATCCAGTACCTAAACCACTAGGCTACAACTGAACTCAGAGCATGTTTAGGGATTTCAATAAAGGGAATCGACCCGACACAAGCAGTATATTGTGGTACCCTGTAACTCAACGTCCCCTAAACTCAAAATCTTTGAAACTCGACGCTCTTCATGGAGAAATTTGTTCCCTTAAACTTGACGTGTTCAGTCTTTTAAAAAAACATATTTATTTATATTTAAATTAACAATAAACAGCCGTTTTGTTCAGCGCTTGGCTTGAGCGGTAAAACGTCACCAATGTGGAAATATGAGACTATTCATGATGTTGGAATACCGTATTTAGTTCAGCACCGACGCATTCACAGGCGTTGCACAAAACTTAACGCGGAAAAAAAGTGGAAAAGCGGTTTTGTCACTTCTCATATGAATGCGCCGGTGCTAATGGGAATACTTCAACATCAGGCATCTACAGCATTAAGAAGCATCAGGAAACAACAAAGAAGTAAAACTGAAGTGCAGCTTTTATTGTATTTTTATTGATGTTTAACTGTTAGTAATTGTATTTCAGTGTGTTTATATTATATTTGTGTTATTTTCAGTGTTTAAGTGTCAAAAACAACCTCATTATTTTACATGAGACGCATGGACGCATTAACAGGTTCCCCAAACATCCTTATGGGGAAAAATACCTCGAAACTCAACGTCTTTAAAACTCAACACCACTCCCAGAACCCCAGAATTAACAGACGTCCAGTTTCAAGGTACCGCTGTATTTCAGTCCAAGCAGTGCTGCATTCGTGCCACAATCAACAGTAATTGAGTTCCAGTCTCAGTCCTGTACTGAATGTAGAGATTGCATCTCGGTTCCTCTCCACAGTCGGAACACTTCAGTACTTTTATGTAGTGCAGGAGGAAACTTCTCCAGGTTTGAACCTTCCAGACGTGAAGCTGTGAGGCCTTTCTCAGAAAACTGCTATGAAAGAGAAGTTCAGAAGCGGAGAGAAGAAAGCGCTCGGCTCGCCGCCGCCACCCGGGAGAGGAGCGCCCGACGCCTGACGCGCCGAGACGTCAGGAATATAGGTCGACTTTTGTACCGCAAAACAACCCGGCGTGTAAAACCAGGCGGAGAGAGAGCGAGCGCGTTCTTCACTCTTATAATTACTGAAATTATTTCAGCACTGCGCTGAACTGCTGCGCTGAATCATGACCGCTTCCCTTTTCATCCAAACACTGAAGTAAACGGCCTTCCCGCTGCTGGCTCGTTCTACAGAGTAAAAACCGACTTAATGACGCCGTTCTGAGGTCTAAATGATCCAGACGATTCATTTTTACTCTTATTGTTGGAAACGAGGACGATTCAGAGCGTCTGGAGCACGATGATGAGCTTGTTGGTGCAGTACAAATGTATGTATGTGTATATACACCAACCATTATGAGTGGATCAGACACAGCAGCGCTGCTGGAGTTTTTAAACTCCTCACTGTCACTGCTGGACTGAGAATAGTCCACCAACCAAAAACATCCAGCCAACAGCTCCCCGTGGGCAGCGTCCTGTGACCACTGATGAAGGTCTAGAAGATGAGCGACTCAAACAGCAGCAATAGATGAGCGATCGTCTCTGACTTTACATCTACAAGGTGGAGCGACTAGGTAGGAGTGTCTAATAGAGTGGACAGTGAGTGGACACAGTGTTTAAAAACTCCAGCAGCGCTGCTGTGTCTGATCCACTCATACCAGCACAACACACACTAACACACCACCACTATGTCAGTGTCAGCATCATTCACACTGTCATTCATCTTTCAGACTGCTCCGGGGTCCAACAGGGACGTGCTTTATAGCATTCCAGCCAACACCTGGCATTACTGATGATCACGTCTTTTGCTAACCTTGCCTTAACAGACAGTTTGGAGTGCTGAAACCACTAGTCGAATATATTTCTCCCAGTTTAGTCGTAGCCAGTTCCTCTTTCGCTGCTGGAGACCCCGATGGTGTACGAGGGGGGTATATTCTCCTGACACGCCCTCCCTCTGACACGTGTGCGCTCCTCCGACCCCTTCTTATCCCCCCGTACTTTGGTGGTACTTTGGCGTGAGGTCGGTCTCGCTCACGGAGAGTCACGCGCTGATCTCCACGTTCCTCCACTTCTGTGCAGGTGCCTCGGGCTACTAACCAGGGTCCTAACACTTCGTCGAAGACCCCACCCCCAATTTTTTTTTGTCCTGTCTTTTCCCACCCAGCAGACTAGTGACTAGTGATTCTGTCTGCTGCAGGAACTAGGTGGCGCCCAGCCGACCGGTAGCAGAGCTGAGATTCAAACCTGGCGAGTCCAGAATCCCAGCGCTGGTGTTCTAGCTCTGCACCACCAGGAGATTTGCTTTCTTTGCTTGGTGTCCGTTAAATCATGCCAAGCAGACGACGATGATTCCGTGTTTGGTTCCGAGTTCCGTGTATCCTCGCCTTGTTCTCGTTTCTCGGGTTGGTGTGCTCCGTGTTCCTGCCTCGTGTTTTATGTTTATGATTTATGAGCCTGTTTCTCGTTCCTTTATTCGTATTGATCTGGTTTTCACCCTGGTCTCGTTTTATGGATTGTGTATTTAATAAAACATTCTGTGATATTATCATGCACACGCGGGTTCTGCCCCCCACAGTTGACCCAGCGTTACAGCAGGAACCCTGGACAGGGCGTCAATCCATCTCAGAGCTCTTTTACTCCTGTCAGGTATACATGTTATAAAAGGGGATTTAGAAGAAGAAGAACCTTTATTGTCATTATACTTGCGTACAACGAAATTTAGTTTGACACTCTCCAAAAGATAAAGAGAAGAAGCAAAAGTATTTACATAAACATCTGGATATGTACTATTATGTGCTGCTATAAAAAATAAATGACGCCACGTTCCCTGAATCTCAGAGTAAACGACTGATCTTAAGCTCCATCCAGCACAGACATCTGTATTTTACTGTGAGAGTCCAGCTCCCGTTAGGCTGCAGCTCCTCATAGACGTGTTCAAACAGGAACCAGAACACAGCAGATCAGACAGAATAATCGCTGAACTGGCTGGATAAAGAATGAGAGGTGGGAACCTGTGGGTGTCCTGGGATGGAACTAATCAAACCAAAACAAACCACACAACCAAACAGCACCCATATCAAACTGGTTCCTTTCCTGTCTTTTTCCTTCCCCATTTCCCATTTCCCTTCCCCATTTCCCTTTTCACTTCCCCATTTCCCTTCCTCTTTCCCTTTCCCCTTCCTCCTTCCCTAGTTCCCCTTCCCCATTTCCCCTTCCTCATTTCCCCTTCCTCTTTTCCCTTTCCCCCTTTCCCCAGTTCCATTTCCCTTTCCCTTTCCCCTTCCTCTTTCCCCATTTCCCTTTCTCCTTCTGCAGTTTTCTTTCCCCATTTCTCTTCCCCTTCCTCTTCCCAAGTTCCCTTTCTGCTTTCCCATTTCCCTTTCCCCTTCCCCATTTCCCCATTTTCCCATTTCCCTTCCTCCTTTCCTCTTTCCCCTCTCCCCTTTCCTCTTCCCCATTTCCCTTTCCACCTTCCCATCCCCATTTCCCCCTTCACCTTTGCCATTTCCCCGTTCCCCATTTCCCTTTCCCCCTTCCCCCTTCCCCCTTCCCCATTTTCCCCTTTCCCATTTCCCTTATTATTATTATTATTATTATTATTACAGCACTATTTTTCCTAATATACCAGTACACATGAAATCACTACCAGACTTTAGATTTGATTTCTTGTCCTGATATAAACCCTGAGCAGATTTTCCTGCAGCTCTAAAGATTAAACATCAGATTTTGTGTGTCTGAATAAACGGAGCGTTATTCTGGAGCTCAGTAATAAACACGTACAACCTGAAGCGTCAGAAAGCGTCGGCTCATCACGTCACGCCCATAATTCATTTCCGTGAGCGCGGGCTCCCGAAGGCCAGGCGGTGCGTTAAAGACGACCGGAGGAGAGAAGGGTATCGAGCAGGAAGCGAGGAGAGACTAATTACACTGAGGTCTGTTTTACATCCAATCATTCGTGTTCTGAGGCTGCAGAGAGAGAATGAATTATTTCCTTTTAATATCTGTTTAATATCACCTCCAAAATATATATATAATCTCTCCAGCAGAGCAAACGGCAAACGTTTATACAAACTAACATAGAAAATGTACATTATTCTGCACATTAAGACTTCATTACAATTCTGCATTTTAAAAAGAAATAAACAGTAAATATCCACAAGCGTGACGCGTCTCGATCCTTTCGAATCCACTTCTCGTGTCCGGCTTGTGATCTTTATAATGAAGCTGAAGTCCGTGGCTTACTTTTTGAATCTGTTAAGCCGGCGCGTCCACGTCTGTGAGAGATGAGGTATCGAGCGAAACCTGGAGAACATTTTCGGCGAATCCTGAATTAAAGGGTTTTGCTGATCTAAAAAAGAAGTCACCTTTACACTGAAAGTCAATTTGTACTTATATATATTTATTTTATATATATATATATATATATATATAAAATATGTATATGTAGTATTGAGAATGGCGAACTCTGCTGGTTGCAAAACGTCCACGCAGGTCATCAGGTCAGCGTACGTATAGCTTCAGCATGTACAGGGTCAGCCTTCCCTTCCTCACACACTTTAACTGCATCTCTTGACTGCCCGGCCGTGCCACTGGCACATAATACAGCGGTACCTTGAAACTGGACATCAGTCGGTTCTGGAGTGGTGTTGAGTTTTAAAGACGTTGAGTTTCGAGGTATTTTTTCCCATAAGGATGTTTGGGGAACCTGTTAATGCGTCCATGGTCCCGTGGAGCTGCAGATATTTTAGTCTCATGTAAAATAATGAGGTTGTTTTTGACACTCAAACACTGAAAATAACACAAATATAATATAAACACACTGAAATACAATTACTAACAGTTACACATTAATAAAAATACAATAAAAGCTGCACTTTATTTTTACTTCTTTATTGTTTCCTGGCGCTTCTTAATGGTGGAGATGATTGATGTTGGAATACCGTATTCCCTTCAGCACCAGCGCATTCACACGAGAAGTGACTAAACCGCTTCTGCGCGGCTGTGTTGTTATTTACTATGAAATGTGATGGCGGTGCACAAAACTTAGCGTGACTTATTGTAGTAAAACAGCGAGTGAGGAATGTGATTAGTGGAGGAACTTATGAGCAGTAATAATGAAGAGAAGTTTAGTGCTCCTGTCTCCTTCTTTTACTACATTAAACCACGTTAAGCTTTATTTTCAACCAGAAGCGTTTTAGACTCTGGGAGAAGCTGATTCTGATTCTCACCGTTTCTCAGAAGCTGGAGCTGTAACACAAGTTTAAAAGTGAAACAGGGAGGAGAATCCAGATAAACACAGATACATGTGGAGCTGTAACCCTGGATCTGACGCTTATTCCACACTGATGCAGATTCAGATCAGATTTACACGCTGGTGAGGGTTTACCGCTCCAGTGGAGCGCCGAAGAAAGCAGCTGTCACACACACGCCAAGTTTAAGGTACAAATTTCTCCATGAAGGGCGTCGAGTTTTAAAGATTTGGAGTTTAGTGTACGTTGAGTTACAAGGTACCGCTGTACATGACAAATTCTATTCTATTTTATTGTAAACTAAGATTTTTATCAGATTGTTGAGTAGAATGAAGATATAAACACCTGAGTCTTCACCTATAATCCTAATGAATCCAATCAAATTGCAGAAAATCTTTGCAGCTACTCATAGATGATGCATTTAAGGATCGGCTGTTTGATAGGAATATAAAACAGACTCGGACATCACACAAGAACACCAGCTCGTGTTTGGAAGCACCTGGACAGCGAGTAGCCCTCTCCAGACGACCCTGTTTACCCCCTCAGTGCCTCCTTTACACCCGACAGTGGTATCATGGCAGTAAACGCAGCATGGCACTCCTGATCCGCCCCAGACTCCGGCTGCACCGTTTAGGATTGTTTTTCTTTTCTTCCTTTTTTCTATCGCTCGGGAAATCAAACAGACAGGCTGGAGCGTTATTGCCGCGTACGGATTCAGCTCACGCCGCGCGCGGATGGGTTTAGCCGAGCTGGCTGTCACGCCGACACGCCGAGCGGTGAGCCGTTCATGCTAACTTGTTATCTGGCACACGGGCGGCGTGCAAATGAAGGAAATAATGCATTCCATTAGGGTTCTTAAATGCTTTTAAAGCTGGGAGTGTGTGTGAGTGTGTGTGTGTGTGTGTGTGTGTGTGTGTACGCATTGATACGCCTTCTTCGTTTTTAATTAACCTCAGTAATTGTGTTCCAGAAAACAGGACTGATTTTTTACCTTTCATTCGTCTAATAGGAACGAGGTTGCACCCTCCAAAACACGTCCCTAATCCAGTCTCACCTAACACACACATTTAAGCGCGCCCGCTTCCCTGCTGCTAATTTACCTAAAAAGTTCTGTTGTTTATTTACATTCCGTCGTCATCTTCAGTATGATCTGAGCTGCAGGGGGTCCAAAACCCAAAACCTACAGAGAAACACCCAGCATGTGGTTATCTTCACTTTCCTTCGGGATCAATAAAGCATCCATCCATCATCCATCTACTGATCCATCCATCCATCAGTTCATCTACTGATCCATCCATCCACTGATCCATCCATCCATTAGTTCATCTACTGATCCATCCATCTACTGATCCATCCATCCACTGATCCATCCATCCATTAGTTCATCTACTGATCCATCCATCTACTGATCCATCCATCTCATCCATCCATCTACTGATCCATCCATCCACTGATTCATCCATCCATCAGTTCATCTACTGATCCATCCATCTACTGATCCATCCATCTACTGATTCATCCATCCATCATCCATCTACTGATCCATCCATCCACTGATTCATCCATCCATCAGTTCATCTACTGATCCATCCATCTACTGATCCATCCATCCATCAGTTCATCTACTGATCCATCCATCTACTGATCCATCCATCTACTGATCCATCCATCCATAAGTTCATCTACTGATCCATCCATCTACTGATCCATCCATCCATCAGTTCATCTACTGATCCATCCATCTACTGATCCATCCATCCATCAGTTCATCTACTGATCCATCCATCTACTGATCCATCCATCTACTGATCCATCCATCCATAAGTTCATCTACTGATCCATCCATCTACTGATCCATCCATCCGCTGATCCATCCATCCATCAATTCATCTACTGATCCATCCATCCACTGATCCATCCATCCATTAGTTCATCTACTGATCCATCCATCTACTGATCCATCCATCTACTGATTCATCCATCCATCATCCATCTACTGATCCATCCATCCACTGATTCATCCATCCATCAGTTCATCTACTGATCCATCCATCTACTGATCCATCCATCCACTGATCCATCCATCCATCAGTTCATCTACTGATCCATCCATCTACTGATCCATCCATCTACTGATGCATCCATCCATCCATAAGTTCATCTACTGATCCATCCATCTACTGATCCATCCATCTACTGATCCATCCATCCATAAGTTCATCTACTGATCCATCCATCTACTGATCCATCCATCCGCTGATCCATCCATCCATCAATTCATCTACTGATCCATCCATCCATCATCCATCTACTGATCCATCCATCCATCAGTTCATCTACTGATCCATCCATCTACTGATCCATCCATCCATCATCCATCTACTGATCCATCCATCTACTGATCCATCCATCCATCATCCATCTACTGATCCATCCATCTACTGATCCATCCATCCATCAGTTCATCTACTGATCCATCCATCCACTGATCCATCCATCCATCCGCTGATCCATCCATCCATCAATTCATCTACTGATCCATCCATCCATCAATCTACTGATCCATCCATCTACTGATCCATCCATCTACTGATCCATCCATCTACTGATCCATCCATCCATCAGTTCATCTACTGATTCATCCATCCACTGATCCATCCATCCATTAGTTCATCTACTGATTCATCCATCCACTGATCCATCCATCTCATCCATCCATCCATCCATCTATTGATCCAAATGGAAATGATGACTTTTGTGACAGATTGCAAAGCAGCTGAGCTGTTGTTGCTTCCCGATGTTCCCACTCCACAATAACAGCAGTGTGTAGCACACTGGTGCAGCAGGTAGTATTGGTGCTGCACAGTACTAGAGTTCTTTAGACCTGGGTTCGAACCTCCCCTCTGATGACTGTCTGTGAGGAGGTTGCTCTGATCTCCCAGCCTGTGTGTGTCTAACTACTAAAGATCTGATCAGGGCTGTGGTGGGTCTGAAGTCTACCAGGAACCACTGGACCCAGGACAGGAACTCACCTCAGATACCTGGTTCATCACAGGGCTTTACACAGTCACACCATTACTAACTCACTCTTACCTGTGCAGTCTGAACAAGCTAATCCACCTACTGACACATTTGTACAAGATAAATACAGAATCTGTTTCATCTGTGTTGAATATTAATATTAATACAAATAATAATAATAATAATAATAATAATAATATAAATAATAATAATAATAATTAATAATTATTATAATTAATACCAATAATAATAGAAATATTGATAATACAAATAATAATAATAATAATTAATAATAATTAATAATAATTAATAATAATTATAATTAATAACAATAATAATATTAATAATAATAATAATTAATAGTAATAATAATTAATAATAATAATAATATTGCAAATACTATTAATAATAATAATAATTTATAATAATAATAATAATTAATAGTAATAATAATTAATAATAATAATAATAACAATAATATAATAATAATAATAATAATATAATAATATTAATATAAATAATAATAATTATTATTATTAATAATTAATAATTATTATAATTAATAACAATAATAATAGAAATATTGATAATAGAAATAATAATAATAATAATAATAATTAATAATAATTAATAATAATTATAATTAATAACAATAACAATAATAATATTAATAATAATAATAATTAATAGTAATAATAATCATTAATAATAATAATAATATTGCAAATACTATTAATAATAATAATTATTATTATTAATAATAATAATAATTAATAATAATAATAATAACAATAATAAAATAATAATAATAATAATAATATTAATATTAAAAATAACAATAATAATAATAAAATGAAAAAAATAATAAAATCATAAAATTATTATTCATAATAATAATAATAATAATATTAATAATAATAATAGTGATAATATTTTTAATAATATTAATAATATAATAAATAATATTATTAATAATAATAAAAAATACTAATAATTAATAATAATAATAATAATTATAATTAAAAACAATAATAATAACAATAATAATAATAATAAAAATAACAATAATAATAATAATAATAATAAAAATAAAATTATAATAAAATTATAAAATTATTATTATTCATAATAATAATAATAATAATAATTGTACATATTCTTACTATTGCCACTGTATTTGTATTTATGGTGCAAAATGTGCATCAGTTTACTATCTTTATTTTTATTTTGTTTTAGTTTACATGTTTAAAATAACTGAAGGTTTGGTAACAGAACAAAGAATCTTTTTTTTTGTAGTATTTTGTGTTTTAATCTGAATCTTAAATTCACCTCATGACAGGTACAGAGCAGTAAAAGCACTATGGTATCTCTCAGCTCCTGCAGTAAACGTTTAAACACTCAGCACGGATCATCAGGACCGGACGCCACGCCCCAGAGTGGAACTCCAGGTGAGCAGCAGGGTGCTGGATCATCACGAGTCCATCACGGTCTGAACATGACTGAACAGCAACATACTGACCTTCACCTGATCCTGCTCACACCGACACGCCTGTCGCTCCTCGTTTACTCCTCGTTCCGCCCGGTTGGAGAGCTCGTGTTCGTTCTGCTCATGACTGACAGGTCGGGTTGATTGATCTGACGTGGAGGACTGACGAGTGAGCCTGGATGTGGTTTTATTTGATTTATAAGTAAATGGATCTGTACAGGGTACAGGGATTGATCCCTCTTTATGTCCTCATGGTGTTGATCTCAGTTATTACCTGTTTTTGGTGGCGTTCAGGTGGCATAGTGGTAAAAAACACAGAGCTAACATCTCAAACGCGTTGGTTTGAATCTCAGCTCTGCTCAGCTCTTGATCCAGGAGGGTTCTGGAGCGGATTCTTCATAACCGATGAAACTATGACATCTGCTGGCTGATTAATAGTACTGCACAGAGTCAAGGGATGTTGAGGATCAGGGTGTGGCTCTCCATACACAAAGCTGATCTGTGTATGAACTCACCTCATGCAGGTGAAAAGAAGCGGTCTGTTAGTCACGGCTCTCCTCAGTCAGAGTGGAGGTCTACAGCAGTAGAGAGGACACGTAATGCAATCAGGTAACTAGATATGACTAAACTGGGAAAATGCAAAAGATTAAAAAATAAAATGACCTGTGTTTGTTTACTTCTAGTCTTAGTGGTAGCTCAGCGGTTAAGATACTGGACTAGTAATCATAAGGTTGCCAGTTTAAAGCCCACTATCACCAAGGTGCCACTGTTAACCCTTAACTTTTGGTTGCTCCCATATTTAGGAGGCACCACAGAGGATTATTCTGGTACCTCAGCTCTGCTCCCGGTTGACTGGGTGCCCCCCTAGCAGACATGATCGACAGTGCAGCAGACAAAATCGGCCTCTAGTCTTCCGGGTGGGAAAAGACATGACTAAAAAGTGGGCGGGGTCTTGAACGCTGTGTAAGGACCCTGGTTAGTAGCCCGAGGCGCCTGTACAGAAGTGGAGGAACGTGGAGATCCACCGAAGTAAGGGGATAAGAAGGTGTCAGTGGAGCGCACACGTCAGAGGGAGGGCGTGTCAGGAGAATATACCCTCCTCATACACCATCATGGTCTCCAGCAGAGGAAGAGGAACTGGCTATGACTAAACTGGGAGAAAAAAGGGAAAAAATGCAGAAATGAAACAGTAAAACGTATATAATGTAGGATCGTAATCGTTTTTTTTATGCCAGGCTCATCCCCCCTCTCACCAGACCCGAGCGTCCATATTTTTCTAGTTGATTAGTCGGTTTAGAATGAAATGGAAATCAGCGTGTCAGTGATAATCCTCGCGGCTGCGCTCCATCAAATCCTCACGCTATTTAAATAAATGCATTTTGGATGGGATGAGAATTGGAGGCTGTACTGGAATAATTAGAAGTGTCAGACAGGGACGCGTTCCTCTACTAAACTCCACTGAAACTGATGAGAATATTAAAATGAAGCTTCAGCACTGAGTGAAACGTCCAGACGAACCGGCTGCTGTTCATTAATATCAATCCTGATTAAAGGTGAGATTATTAATCAACCTGTAACTGCTTCTCTATTGTGGAATAACACGACCTGGGATTTACATCCATTTAACTAGCTTATTTAACCCAACACTGATTGTCTTAGTAAAGAGAAAATAAAGAGTAAAATCTGTACATACTAGTATTTCCCCTCTACTGCCCCACTCCTGACCGAGGAGGGTCGTGACTAACATGCATTACAGACCACTTCTTTTCACCTGCACCGGGCGGGTTCATACAGAGATCCATTTCACGCACTGATCTCCGTTTTCCCCCGTCTCTGTGCAGCACCATCGATCAGCCAGCAGAGGGCGTAACTGCAGCAGTTATGAGGAATCTCTGTTCAGCCGTTGTCTCAGCTCTTAGAGACACATAGCCTAATCAAGTGTCTCTGTAGGTGCCCGGCTGGCTGATAGCACGTCTCAGCACAGGTGCGCCACCTATACTGTTTATAAGATGGGTGTAGTAGTATTGTAGTAGGGACAATAGTGGAGACTATGATAGCTGGTAGGGACTATGGAAGGGACTACGGTAACTGGTAGGGACTATGGTAGGGACTATGGTAACTGGTAGGGACTATGGTAACTGGTAGGGACTATGGTAGGGACTATGGTAACTGGTAGGGACTATATGGGTGGGACTATGGTGGCTGTTCTAGTGAGTAGAACATCATCAGTTGAGACTCCAGCACTGATATGGAACCTCTGTTTGGTCCTTCAGCAGCACGGTTGGTTCTGAACATCTCGTCTCTATACGCTGATTACTCTCGGCCTGGTTGTATATTTATCGTATAGAACTGTGAGCGCTGAATGAATAAACGTAACATAAACGTGATGATCAGAACCAGACCTGAATCTACGTCGAGCTCTGTTTAATCCCTCCATCAGCTTCAGTATCTGATTTATTCCTGCAGAAGATGATGAATGTGTGATGAAGTCGTGTTTGGGTTCCGCTGCCGTTACGATCGGCGTTCTGATAAATTCACTGTGAATTTACGTCATTAGAAATGAATCACATTGACTGTAAAATCAATCAGTGAAGCAGCGCTGCCGGGAAAAATACAAATAAACCAAGAGACGACGGTATAAAGCGATCTCTGTATTACAGGAACAGTTCGGTGATGGTTACGATTTAATTATGTTAAACTTTACTGTGAACATGAAACAAATTCTATTGATCAGCTGTCAGGTTCAGAACACAGTGTGATTTTATTTTGAATAATAATAATAATAATAATAATAATAATAATAATAATAATAATAATAATAACTTCATGATGATCCATTAAACCTAATCACTACTACAGTGCTGTGAAAAAGTATTCACCCCCTTCCAGCACGTTCGATCCCCAGGCTGGGCGGTCCGGGTCCTTTCTGTGTGGAGTTTGCATGTTCTCTCCGTGTCTGTGTGGGTTTCCTCCCACAGTCCAAAAACATGCAATCAGGTTAATTGGAGACACTGAATTGCCCTATAGGTGAATTTGTGTGTGTGTGTGCGTGTGTGCCCTGCAATGGACTGGCACCCCATCCAGGGTGTTACTGTGTGCCTTGCGCCCATTGAAAAGCTGGGATAGGCTCCAGCACCCCCCCACGACCCTGATTGGATAAGCGGTTAAGAGAGTGAGTGAGTGATTTTATCTATTGAAGGTAATTGCTGTTCTGCTCTACCTGCCCCTATGTAATAAACTAACTTTGCTACTAAATCAACCAGTTAACCAAATTAAATTACCAACTGGGTTGAAATTGACGAGCCACACCCTGGCGTGATCACTGCCAGACCTGCTGAATCTAAACATCACTTGAATAGAACCTGTCTGGTGATGTGAAGCGGCGCATGATGCCACGTTCTACAGAGACTCAAATACAGATCCCAAACTAAGCCACTGCTAAGGCTCCGGGACTCCAGCGAACCACAGAGAGAGTCATGATCCACAGATGGAGAAAGCATGGAACAGTGGTGCACCTTTCCAGGACATTTTAACAAAAATGCATTGATGACACATCCAGAAGGTCAGAAAAGAACCCAGATAAGGACCTCACTCCCCTCAGCTATGGGTAATGTACACGCTTATACAATAAGAGAGACACCGGGTGAAAAAGACGTCCATGGAAGAGTCGTAAGGTGCAAACAAGTGCTGACCAAAAAAAGAACACAAAGGCTCATCCTGCACTCACCAAAAAACATCCAGGCCAGCGCTTCCCAACCTTTTTTGCACCACGGACCAGTTTAATATAAGATATAATTTCATTTTTAATAAATGTCCCGGTCCGTGGCCCGGTGGTCGGGGACCACTGATCTAGACGACCCTCAAGACTTTTGGGATGATACTCTGTGGACTGGTGAGTCAAAGGTGGAATGTTTTGGAAGACGTGGGTCCTGTTACATGTGGCGTAAAGCTAATGCCACATTCCACTATAAGAAGATCATACTAACAGTGAAACGTGGTGGTGGTAGCGTGATGGGCGTGGTGGAAAAGTTGCTCAACAGACATCAAAGATGACATGAATACATGGAATGTTTTAATCATTCATTCATTGTCTGTTTCACCAGCGCTTTATCCTGGTCAGGGTCTCAGTGGGTCTGATTCACTGGGCAAAAGACAGGAAACGCACCATGGATGCATTAACAGGTTCCTTAAACATTCTTATGGGAATAAATACCTTGAAACTCAACATCTTTAAAACTCAACACCACTCCCAGAACCAACCAAGGTACCGCTGTACGTCAGATTAACCTGACTGCAGGTCTTTGGATATGTGAAAGGAAACCAGACACGTGGAGAACATGCAAACTCCACACAGAAAGAACCCGGACAGCTCCACCTGGGAATCAAACCCAGGACCTTCTTGCTTCTGTGCTTAAATATGCATACACACTAAAAAATTCAGCCCAGCCAGGAGGTTCTGTATCGTGTTTTTCCCTCCATAATACTTCACCTTTAGCTGAATGTTTAATTGCTATCAGACATTTAAACGCAGGAACATCAGCGGCGGGCTGCGTGAGAACAATCCTCCTCTGATATACACACTGCTCTGGAGGAGCTCAGGAGGAGAGCTGCAGGATTTATGGAGATGGACGAGCTCCTCCGAGTTCCTCTGAGTTCCTCTTCATCCTCCCCACACTAATCAGAGAGCAGAGTTACTGATGAAGAGCATCACGGAGGCTGGAGGAGAGGAGCGGTCCTGTTATTGCTGATTACATAAATCCTCTCGTCCCTCTGGGCTAGGTCGTTCAGACCGAGGTCGATCCGTTCCTGCGTATTCTGGACGTCACCCGGCGATGTATCTCCATAACTCTGCCTCTTCTAAACCTAATCCAGATGTGTGTGTGTGTGTGTGTGTGTGTGTGTGTGTGTGTGTGTGTGTGTGTGTGTGTGTGGAGAAAATCTCTGAGCATCATTGTGAAACAAACATACGCATCAGTGAAATGGGGTAAAAGGCTAAATGTAGGATTTCAGATCCTATATAACTGTGTAGTTCAGGTTAGTATCACCACTGATACCAGTATTCAGTAGAACACCAGTATAATACCAGTATGGTACCAGTATTCAGTATAACACCAGTATAATACCAGTATTCAGTATAATACCAGTATTCATTATAACACCAGTATAATACCAGTATTCAGTATAATACCAGTATAATACCAGTATTCAGTATAATACCAGTATTCATTATAACACCAGTATAATACCAGTATAATACCAGTATTCAGTATAATACCAGTATTCATTATAACACCAGTATAATACCAGTATAATACCAGTATTCAGTATAATACCAGTATTCATTATAACACCAGTATAATACCAGTATGGTACCAGTATTCAGTATAACACCAGTATAATACCAGTATTCAGTATAATACCAGTATTCATTATAACACCAGTATAATACCAGTATGGTACCAGTATTCAGTATAACACCAGTATAATACCAGTATTCATTATAACACCAGTATAATACCAGTATTCAGTATAACACCAGTATAATACCAGTATTCAGTATAATACCAGTATTCATTATAACACCAGTATAATACCAGTATTCAGTATAACACCAGTATAATACCAGTATTCATTATAACACCAGTATAATACCAGTATTCAGTATAATACCAGTATTCACTATAACACCAGTATAATACCAGTATAATACCAGTATTTAGTATAACACCAGTATAATATCAGTATTCATTATAACACCAGTATAACACCAGTATAATACCAGTATAGTACCAGGATTCAGTATAACACCAGTATAATACCAGTATAGTACCAGTATTCAGTATAACACCAGTATAATACCAGTATAACACCAGTATAATACCAGTATAGTACCAGGATTCAGTATAACACCAGTATAATACCAGTATAGTACCAGTATTCAGTATAACACCAGTATAATACCAGTATAGTACCAGTATTCAGTATAACACCAGTATAATACCAGTATAGTACCAGTATTCAGTATAACACCAGTATAATACCAGTATAGTACCAGTATAGTACCAGTATTCTTTATGGTGTGTGTGTGTGTGTGTGTGTGTGTGTGTGTTTAAGCTGACTCCTGTTGTTTCCTGTTGTGATTTTATTATTTATTATTATTATCTCTCTCTCTCTCTCTCTCTCTCTCTCTCTCTCTCGTGCGCATGTGCGGGTGTGAGCGGTGGAGCGTGGTGAGCGGCGTGGTGAGCGTGAGTGGCGTTATTTGCCAAAAACTTTTTCTTTAGTTTGTTTTGATTAAATTAATTTTGAAAGTTGCGTGTAAGTGTTTGAGTGAGAGCGCGCGTGAGTGTTTTGTGTGTGTGTTTGTGTGTTTGTGTGTGTGTGCGTGAGGTGCGCGGGGAGTCTGCTACCGGCATTTTTGCTGGAAGCATGGCTTTCCCAAACACCCGGTGCTTTGAAAACTTGACACGCCGGCACGGTGTTAAGGTGGAGTGCCGGGTGAATGTGGAGGAGTGCTGTTTGGCTGCGGGGGTCGCAGTCGGCTATAATAACATATTGTCTGCATCACGAATGAACAATGCAGTGGTGATGTTTCTGTCTTCTGTGGAGAAAGCAAGTGAGCTGGTTCAGAATGGAATTGTGATTAATGAGAGACTTGTGCCTGTTTTACCCCTCAGTACCCCATCTAAAAAAATTACCATCTCCAATGTACCCCCGTTTATTTCTGATGCGCTAATAGCACAGGAACTGTCAAGGTTTGGTAAACTTGTCTCCCCTATTAAAAAATTACCCCTAGGCTGTAAATCACAACTAGTTAAGCATTTGGTGTCATTCAGAAGGACGGTGTTCATGGTGTTAAGAGATGGTGAAGATGAACTAGATCTGGTTTTAAAATTCAGAGTAGATGGTTTTGATTACACTGTGTTTGTAACTTCTAACACTAGTATGAAGTGTTTTAGGTGTGGAGAGTTTGGACATCTTGTCCGTAATTGTCATCATAGTGCTAGCAATAATGGTAAAGATACTGAGTTAGGGGATAGGAGTACTGGTGAAACAGGGCCTAATGAGACTGAACCGGCAATGTCTGTTCCCACTACGGCTGCTGAAAGGATGACAGTGCAGGACACAGAGACGTTGTCGCCAGCTCAGATACCTGTAGGGGATGAACTGGTCGAGGTTGAGAATGCTCAGGAGATGTCCGCTGAGGCTGCACCGGCCGAGGGTGAGCCTGTCCAGGCATTACCAGCGGCAGGAGAGCCCGTTGTGGAAAGGGCCCCTGTGGAGCAGGAGGTTTTGAACTTAAGGAAACAGGGTGATCAGATTTGTGATGACTGTAATGAGAACACCTCAGTAGAATCAGTAGTGAAGGATGGAATGGAGGTACAAATGGAGGAAGAAAATGTTTTTAAAATTCCAATTAAAAGAAAAAAGCGAGCTCGAGGAGAAGGTAATAAACAAGCTAAAACCGAGGTTAAAGCAGTGAGTGAAATGGAATCAGAGAGTGACGGATCTCTCTCAGACTCAGGCTGGTCCGTGTGCTCGCAGGAGGAGAGCATGCCTGTACTGTACAAAGTTGAAGAAATTAAACAGTTTTTAAAAGTCACTAAGGGGCGAAGAGGTATTCGTGTTGAAGATTATTTCGCAAACTGTGCTCAATTTGTACATGATGTCAAGTATTTTAGGAAGGAAAAGGTTTTTACTGAATTAGAGTTTTTTAGGTTGAAAAAAATACTGACTAAATGTAATAAAGAGAATATTGAAGCGGATGTATAAGATGAGCTGCTGTTCCTGGGTCCGAATGACCTTTATTTTAAGCCATTTTTATTTAATTTTATTAATGGGTGATATTAGAATTGCAACTCTAAACATGAATGGGGGAAGAGACTGTGTAAAGCGAGCGAAGCTGTGTGAGCTGGTGAAAATGAAGGGGATTGATGTTACCTTTCTACAAGAAACACACAGTGATGCTAGTAATGCCAATGACTGGGCTAAAGAGTGGGAGGGGCTTGTGTTTTTAAGTCATGGCTCTTCTACCAGTACTGGTATTGCTATTCTTTTATCTAAAAATTTTATACCTTGTTCTTACAAAGTGGAAGAGATTTTAAATGGTAGACTTTTAAAGGTGACAGCAGACTTTGAAAATGAAACTTTTGTTTTTATTTGTATTTATGCTCCAACTAGGGGAGTGGATAGGATGCTGTTTTTAAACACACTGAACACTGTCATTGCAGGCTGTAATTCTACTGACTTTTTAATACTGGGTGGGGATTTTAATTGCACAGCAGACAATATAGACAGAAATCATTCAGAACCGCATGCCGCATCCCGTAAACGTTTGTGTGAGCTGTTAGAGACTCATGACTTGTGTGACATCTGGAGGAACTTTCACAGCAGACAAAGACAGTACACATGGGCTCATTCTAAAGACAATGTACTCTCATTGGCAAGGCTGGACCGTTTTTATGGTTTTAATTATCAACGTTCTGCTTTTACACACTCTTTTATCTCACCAGTTGGTTTTTCGGATCATTCTATGGTCCAGTGTACAGTACAGAAAAGTAATGTGAAGCCACAGAGCGCGTACTGGCATTTTAACACTGCACTTTTAAATGATGTTAATTTTATAGAGTCTTTTACTTTTTTTTGGAAGGTTTTAAGCTCACAGAAAACAGCTTTTAACTCAATTCAACAGTGGTGGGATGTAGCAAAAATACAAATTAAAATGTTTTGTCAGCAATATACTTTTAATGTCACTAAAGATACAATCAGATCGCTTAAAGCTCTGGAGTGTGAAATAGTGGAACTGCAGTCTTTAGCAGAGACCACAAGAAATAAGGAACACATTGAAGCATTAAAAACAAAAAAGACAGCTCTAGCTGACTTTTTGGACACAAGAGTGCAAGGGGCTCTGGTCCGATCAAGATTTCAGTGTGCGTCGGAAATGGATGCTCCTTCTAAGTTTTTCTTTGGTCTCGAGCGGAGTAACGGACAGAAAAGATTTATGCATGCAGTGCGAATAGAATCAGGAGATCTCTTATTAGATCCTTCTGAAATTCGCAGGCAGACAGTACAGTTTTTTTCAAAACTGTACAAGAGCGAGTGGACTGAGGTTAAACAGGTCGAAGAACGATTCTTTAACGAACATAACCAGCTTACACAAGAGTCTGCTGAATGGCTTGATGAGGAGCTATCCCTAGGAGAGCTCTTTGAGGCTCTCCAGGGAATGGAGAATGGTCGGGCGCCAGGTATCGATGGCCTCCCAGTCGAGTTTTATAAAAAGTTCTGGTCAGTGTTGGGTCAGGATGTCTTGAAAGTTCTTCAGAGCAGTATAAGGGACGGAGTGCTACCGTTGAGCTGCCGGAGGGCAGTCCTGACCCTGCTGCCAAAAAAGGGGGACTTGACTGAATTAAAAAACTGGCGACCTGTCTCCCTGCTATGTACAGACTGTAAGCTGCTGTCAAAAGCGTTAGCCTCGAGACTGGGTAAAGTAATGGAGCAGGTGGTACATCTTGATCAGACATATTGTGTGCCTGGAAGGTCAATTTTTGATAATGTGTATCTAATTCGGGATGTTTTGGAAGTCTCCAGACTGTTGGGCTTGAAAGCTGGTCTAATTTTTTTAGATCAAGAAAAAGCATTTGACCGAGTTGAGCATGAGTACCTGTGGAAAGTATTGGAGTACTTCGGTTTTAACTCAGGTTTTATAGCAATGATTAAAGTTTTATACAGTGACATTGAAAGTGTAATTAAGGTTAATGGGGGTTTATGTGCTCCTTTTAAAGTTTTTAGAGGTATAAGACAAGGCTGTTCCTTGTCAGGCATGTTGTACTCATTAGCAATTGAACCACTATTGTGTAAAATAAGAGAATGTATTTCTGGACTGGTGGTGCCTCCTTGTACTGTTCCTCTATGTGTTTCAGCATATGCAGATGATTTAGTTGTAATAACAAGTACCCAGACTGATGTGGACATTTTAACTGAACTTTTAAATGATTTTAAGGTTTTATCATCGGCTAAGGTGAACTGGAATAAAAGTGAAGCAGTTTTAGTTGGTGAGTGGGATGGTGCAGAACCTACACTCCCATATGAGTTGATGTGGAAGAGGGGTGGTTTTAGATACCTGGGAGTGTACTTGGGGGACAATACTTGTACTGAAAAGAACTGGGATGGCATGGTTGAAAAAGTTAAAGCACGTTTAAATAAATGGAAATGGATAGTCCCCCAAATGTCCTATAGAGGAAGGGTACTTGTTATTAACAACCTGGCAGCATCATCACTATGGCATAAATTAGCATGCTTGGACCCCCCAACAAATTTTTTAGCAAAACTGCAGGCTGAGTTGGTGGATTTTTTTTGGGACCGCTTGCATTGGATCCCACAAGGAGTTCTATACCTGACAAAGGATGAAGGAGGACAAGGACTTATTCATCTGGCCAGTAGGGTTGCTGCTTTCCGTCTCCAGTTTATTCAGAGACTCCTCATGGGACCCAAAGAACTGGTTTGGAGGGCAGTGGCTTGCAGGATTTTGCACACAGCGGGAGGTCTAGGGTTGGACAGAACTTTGTTTTTAATGAACACTAAGGCACTGGACTTTTCTGGGTTGCCTGTTTTTTATCGTGGACTTTTTAGAGTTTGGAATTTTTTTAAAATACAAACAAAAAATGACTCGTCTTTGCACTGGCTTTTGGAAGAACCTCTGGTTTATGGAACACGGCTGGATTTAACTGGAGGAAACACCCCTGCACTGACTAAAACCCTTGTTTCAGCAGGAGTCACAACTCTACGTCGGCTGGTGGACATTGCAGGACCTGATTTCACGCAAGCAGAGAATGTGGCCACACGTTTGGGAGTAAAGTCCATCCGTGTTGTGAGTAAGGTCCTCGAGAGATGGAAGTCTGTCCTTTCACCTGAGGAGCGGGAGCAGATGCAGGAGTACAGTGCGGGGGTGGTTTGCCCTACAGAAGACGACCCCTTCCCAGACATCACAATCATGCCAGATTTACAGGACTGTGAAGGCCCTCTGTTGGAGTCTAAGGAGGAATCCAGCATAGATTTAAAGACTGCATCTGGTAAAATGCTGTACAGAGCCTGTGTAAAGGTTCTAAACAAGAAAAAACTGAATGGAAGGACTGACACACCATGGCGTGATGTTTTTAAGTTAAGTGATGATGTTAAGCCAGAGTGGAGAGCACTATATAAACCCCCATTAACTAAGAAAGTTGCTGACATGCAGTGGAGAATTTTACATGGTATTATCTCAGTTAACGCTTTTATCTCTGTTTTAAACCCGGAGATTTTACCACACTGTCCATTTTGTAATCAGAGGGAAACAGTGTTTCATGCTTTTATGCACTGTTTTAGGCTGCGTCCCTTGTTTGAGGTTTTAAAGAATGTTTTTAGGTATTTTAATGTGACTTTTACAATCCAGACTTTTATCCTTGGTTTTAAATATGTTAAAAGAAAAAAGTCTGAATGTCAGTTGATAAATTTTATCCTTGGGCAGGCAAAAATGGCAATATATATCAGTCGTAAGAACAAGGTGGAGACTGGTAATGACTGTGAAGCCACGAGGATTTTATCAAGACTTGTTAGATCAAGGATTTTAATTGATTTTAAGTTCTATAAAAGTATGAAAAACCTGGAGACTTTTAAAGAAGTGTGGTGCTGTGAAGAAGCAGTGTGCTCAATTAATGATGATGAGCTCTGCTTCACACTTGATTTCAGTTAAGCCAAAATTGTTTGATTGTACAAATGCTTTTTATTTTTACACAGTGAATTATTTTGAGGTGTTTTAATATGATAGAGTGGTTCAGATAATTTTTGTACTGAAAAGACTGGTTTAAATAAAGAAGTGTAAAAAGTCAAAAAAAAAAAGTCTCTCTCTCTCTCTCTCTGTCTGTCCTCATCCCTCTGAGTAAGCATCTCTCTCTCTCTCTCTCTGTCTCTCTCTCTCTCTCTCTCTCTCTCTCTCGTTGCATGATGGGAGGTAGTGGGTGTGAGTAGCGTGCGCGTGTGAGAGCTAATGAGTCTCTTAAACTAAAAAAACTTATTTTCTGACTTTCCCGATCTGTTTTTTTCTGATCTGGAGCGTCGTTACACTTATAAAAACACATAAATAAAACCGTGGTATCGGTTAGCACGCATAATAGCGAGTTTAACGTGATTATTGTTAAGCCGGTGGCGGGGTCCAGAATGGCCGCGGCTCACCTGAGCGGTGAAGCCCGTCCTCTCTCCCTCCGTCACGGGGCGCGGTGTGAGGTGGGTACTGAGGTACCGGTGGAGCAGGTGTTGTTAGCGGTGGGCGAGTGTGTCGGCTGTGAGAACATCGTGTCGGCGTCTCGCATGAACAAAGCGGTGGTGGCGTTTCTGAGGGAACAGGAACTCGTACACCAGCTAATAGCATCAGGAATCAAGGTAGGAGATAGTTTCTTTTCTGTTACTCCGCTGGGAGGAACAACTAAAAAAGTTACCATCTCTAATGTTCCCTCGTTTATACCAGACGAGGTGATAGAAAGGGAACTGACTCGGTTTGGTAAAATAGTGAGCAGTATGAGAATTGTTCTTTTAAACTGCAAAAATCCTGCATTACAGCATGTAGCTTCCTTTAGGAGAACAGTGCTCATGTTTCTAAAGGAACCTTATTTAGATGTCTCTTTTAGGGTACACCATGAAGAGAAATCTTTCATGTTATACGCGAGCACTGGTAACATGAAGTGCTTTGAATGTGGGGATTTGGGCCATAAAAAGGTCACCTGTCCCCACAGAGCCCATGACCGTGAGGAAGCAGGGCCGAGTGGGGTACAAACAGACAACAGTACAGATAAAACAGCCAGTACCGGACAGGAAAACACCGATCAAACTAATCTAGACAAAAATGTTATAATTAGAGCACAACAAGAAGGAGAAACTAATGGGTCAGAGGTAAAAACCTCTAAAAACAGGACTGAAACAGACAGGGAGGAAGAGGTTTTACCCTCGGTAGTAGAACAGAATAACATTGGAAAGGATAATAGTAATAATAATAATAACAATAATAGTAACAATAATAATGAAGAGGACATGCAGGATGATAATTTTTCAGATATCTCAGATATCAGCGTATCACAACTCGGTCACGATCAACAGCTTTACACACTCGGTGAAATAAATGAATTCCTGGACAACACATTCGGCAAATCAGTAGATGTCAGAGATTTCTTCCCTGATGTCGATAAATTCATAAACTCGGTAACAAAAATAAGACGAACAGCCACTCTTGAGGAACTAGATAAAAAAAAGAGATATCGTTTAAAAAATCATTTATTAAAGTTAAAAAGATCGTCTAAATAAATGAATTCGTATAAATACGCCAAGATGCTAAATATGTGTTACTTGTTTTCCTACTTTCTGTCTTTTCCCCTTTTTTCTTTTTTTCAAATGAATTCATTAAAAATAGCCACTCTAAATATAAATGGTGGGAGGGAGAGGAAAAAAAGGGCGGTGTTAGGAGAACTCATCAAACAAAAAAACGTTGATGTAATTTTTTTTTACAAGAAACCCATAGTGATGAGGATCTAAAGATCGAGTGGGAAATGTGGTGGGAAGGTAAAGTCTATCTAAGCCATGGAACTAACAGTAGTGCTGGGGTTGCTATTCTCTTTAGGAGATGGGTAGGAGAATCAACTCCAAAAATAATAGAACTGGAAAAAGGTCGTGTGTTAATTCTTCAAACAGAAATAAAAAATACCCCTTTTACTCTTGTTAATATTTACGCCCCAAACAATGGCAGTGAAAGGGTCCAGCTTTTTTTTAAATTAAAGAAAATATTACAGCAGATTAATAATGGCTCAGTGGTTATAATGGGTGGGGACTGGAACTGCACAACAGACTTTACACAAGATAGAAACTGGGAGGAACCACATCCACAATCAACTCAAACATTACAGGAACTTCTCAGTCAGGAGGGGTTAATAGATATATGGAGAAAACAAAATCAGGGAATAAAACAATACACATGGGTAAAAGTTACAGACACAAGAATAAGTGCAGCTAGAATAGACCGGATATATATAACTAAATCATTTAGAAACAGAGTACACAACACAGCCATCTACCCTACAGGGTTCTCCGATCATCACCTAGCCACAATACAAATAATAATAACTCAAAGTAAAACACAAAGACCGTACTGGATTTTTAACACTAAACTTCTGTATGATGCAGA
The DNA here is from genome assembly GCF_030014385.1 of Trichomycterus rosablanca. Classification (NCBI taxonomy): domain Eukaryota; kingdom Metazoa; phylum Chordata; class Actinopteri; order Siluriformes; family Trichomycteridae; genus Trichomycterus; species Trichomycterus rosablanca. Next base: position 40,385,358 of record NC_085996.1, read on the forward strand.
ATTCTGTGAGAGATTCAGGACTCTCTGGGACGGGTGGAGGGAAAGAAAAAACATTTTTAACAGTCTGGTGTTATGGTGGGAAGTGGGAAAAACACAAATTAAAGTTTTTTGTGAACACTACACTAAACACAAAGCAGGGCTAACCAGGGGTATTATTGAAAAATTAGAGTCGGAAATACAGTGTATCACAAAAGTGAGTACACCCCTCACATTTCTGCAAATATTTTATTATATCTTTTCATGGGACAACACTATAGACATGAAACTTGGATATAACTTAGAGTAGTCAGTGTACAACTTGTATAGCAGTGTAGATTTACTGTCTTCTGAAAATAACTCAACACACAGCCATTAATGTCTAAATGGCTGGCAACATAAGTGAGTACACCCCACAGTGAACATGTCCAAATTGTGCCCAAAGTTTCAATATTTTGTGTGACCACCATTATTATCCAGCACTGCCTTAACCCTCCTGGGCATGGAATTCACCAGAGCTGCACAGGTTGCTACTGGAATCCTCTTCCACTGCTCCATGATGACATCACGGAGCTGGTGGATGTTAGACACTTTGAACTCCTCCACCTTCCACTTGAGGATGCGCCACAGGTGCTAAATTGGGTTTAGTCCATCACCTTTACCTTCAGCTTCCTCAGCAAGGCAGTTGTCATCTTGGAGGTTGTGTTTGGGGTCGTTATCCTGTTGGAAAACTGCCATGAGGCCCAGTTTTCGAAGGGAGGGGATCATGCTCTGTTTCAGAATGTCACAGTACATGTTGGAATTCATGTTTCCCTCAATGAACTGCAGCTCCCCAGTGCCAGCAACACTCATGCAGCCCAAGACCATGATGCTACCACCGCCATGCTTGACTGTAGGCAAGATACAGTTGTCTCGGTACTTCTCACCAGGGCGCCGCCACACATGCTGGACACCATCTGAGCCAAACAAGTTTATCTTGGTCTCGTCAGACCACAGGGCATTCCAGTAATCCATGTTCTTGGACTGCTTGTCTTCAGCAAACTGTTTGCGGGCTTTCTTGTGCGTCAGCTTCCTTCTGGGATGACGACCATGCAGACCGAGTTGATGCAGTGTGCGGCGTATGGTCTGAGCACTGACAGGCTGACCTCCCACGTCTTCAACCTCTGCAGCAATGCTGGCAGCACTCATGTGTCTATTTTTTAAAGCCAACCTCTGGATATGACGCCGAACACGTTGACTCAACTTCTTCGGTTGACCCTGGCGAAGCCTGTTCCGAGTGGAACCTGTCCTGGAAAACCGCTGTATGACCTTGGCCACCATGCTGTAGCTCAGTTTCAGGGTGTTAGCAATCTTCTTATAGCCCAGGCCATCTTTGTGGAGAGCAACAATTCTATTTCTCACATCCTCAGAGAGTTCTTTGCCATGAGGTGCCATGTTGAATATCCAGTGGCCAGTATGAGAGAATTGTACCCAAAACACCAAATTTAACAGCCCTGCTCCCCATTTACACCTGTGACCTTGACACATGACACCAGGGAGGGACAACGACACAATTGGGCACAATTTGGACATGTTCACTGTGGGGTGTACTCACTTATGTTGCCAGCTATTTAGACATTAATGGCTGTGTGTTGAGTTATTTTCAGAAGACAGTAAATCTACACTGCTATACAAGCTGTACACTGACTACTCTAAGTTATATCCAAGTTTCATGTCTATAGTGTTGTCCCATGAAAAGATATAATGAAATATTTGCAGAAATGTGAGGGGTGTACTCACTTTTGTGATACACTGTAAGTCAGATTGAGAAAAAAATCATAAAAAGCAATAATATTAGTCTGGGTCAGCATCTAAAAGGAAGGAGGGATGCTTTAGGATCTTTCCTGCAGGAACAAGCCAAAGCAGCACTTGTCCGCGGCCGCTTTCTTAACATCAGAGACATGGACGCTCCCAGTGCATACTTTTTCAACCTGTCTAAAACCACCAAACACCCAAACCAGATGATGCACGTCAAAAAAGCAGATGGAATCATCACAACAGATCCAGCAGAAATGAGAAGGGCAGCTATGGATTTCTATGCAAAACTCTACAGTGCTGAGGCCTGCGACCCATCCTGCACGGAGAACCTACTAAAGGACCTGCCAAAAATGTCATCGGAACACAGTGAGCTGCTAGAAACAGACTTCGACCTATCAGAAATGTCTGATGCGGTTCAGCAACTCGCTGTTGGACGTGCACCTGGCATAGATGGCCTACCAAATGAATTTTACAAACACTTTTGGGTTTTTTTAGGTAAAGACTTGCACGAGGTTTTCATGGCATCACAAGCTGAAGGGAAACTACCAGAGAGCTGCACTAGAGCAGTTCTGTCTCTGCTGCCCAAGAAGGGAGATCTGGGACTGCTGAAAAATTGGAGACCGGTAGCTCTACTGTGCAGTGATTATAAGATACTGTCAAAGACTCTTGCAAACCGACTTAAAAAACATTTATACACAATAGTACACAAAAATCAATCCTACTGCATCCCAAACCGCACAATAATGGACAATATTTTTCTCATCAGAGACTTGATGGACATTTGCAAATTAAACTCAGCTAATCTTGGGTTTCTATTGTTAGATCAAGAAAAAGCTTTTGATAGAATAGATCACAATTATTTATTTCAAACACTGCAGGCATTTGGTATAAAAAACAACTTTTTAACTTGGATTAAATTGCTCTATAATAAATCGGTTTTTATGCTAAAGGTTGGAGGAGGTCTAAGCTGTCCAGTACAGATGGGAAGAGGTATTAGACAGGGGTGCCCAATATCAGGGCAACTTTATAGCCTAGCGATAGAGCCACTGCTGTGCCGGCTGAGAGCAGATCTAGAAGGTTTCTCCCTGGGGGGTGGTCAGGAAAAGCTAGCACTATCAGCCTATGCAGATGATGTGATTGTTTTTATTAAACATCAGAGGGACATCACATCCCTCACAAATAATTTAACTATCTATACTAAAGCATCATCTGCAAAAGTAAACTGGAGTAAATGTGAAACCTTTTTAGTTGGACAGTGGAGTCAAGAACCACAATTACCTGGCAGTCTCAGGTGGGGAAGGGCTGGCCTGAAATACCTTGGGGTGTTTTTAGGTACAGTAAACTTCCAAAATAAAAACTGGGAGGGAGTGTTGGGGAAGGTGGAAGCCAAACTGTCACACTGGACTTGGGTCCTGCCCCAGTTATCCTACAGGGGGAGAGTTCTCATTGCCAACAACCTGGTTGCATCCATGCTGTGGCACCGAGTTGCAGCACTGGAACCACCCAACGAGCTGATTAAGGAGATTCAAAAAGCAATCGTGAACTTTTTCTGGTCAGGACAACATTGGCTTCGTGCATCAGTCCTCTACCTGCCACTTCAGGAGGGAGGGCAAGGTCTGATCGACCTGACCTCCAGAATCAGAACCTTCCGGCTGCAGGCAGCACAGAGACTGATGTATGGAGAAGAGGTGGCATGGGCTGGCACAGCCTGTGAACTGCTACAAACGGTGGAAAGTTTACGCTATGGTAAGGAACTTTTTGTGCTTAACTTGAAAGACATGGACTTAACAGCAACGACCCCTTTCTACCAGTCTGTTCTGAAAGCCTGGGTCTCGGTGCTGAGAGTAAGCAGAGCAGACTTTCAAACATTCTCAACTGTTGAAGAAGAGCCACTTTTCTACAATCCACTTGTCCAATCAACATCACTGTCCTCTAAGTACATCTGTCAGCGCTTACAGAGAGCTGGAGTCACCAAACTTAAAGACTTAAGATCTGGCAATAACTGGAGAAATCCTAAAGAAGTAAGCACGGCCACTGGGATCCACTCTGTCCGTCTCATACAAAGGCTGATGGGCGAGGTGATCTCTGGACTGCCGTCTATCTTCAGAGAGGCTTTGGAAAGTGGAACCAGAGAAGATGAACCTTCTTTTCCTGCTCTCCTCATATCAGCTACAACAGGGGAATATCAGCCTGAGGAAGGAATGCTACTATCATTTAAAACACCACGAGTAACAAATCTTGAGGAGGCTTCCAAAAAAGCGCTATATGGACTGTGTGTTAAAACCCGTCACAGATCCATGCTCTCTGGATTAAGGGAGTCTAAATGGACTGATTCTTTGGCATTGAATTCTTCCCCACGAGGATGCTGGAGGTCCCTGTACAAGCCACCGATAGAGAAAAGAACAGCAGATCTACAGTGGCGTATTGTACATGGGGCCGTGGCCACAAACAGACATGTGGCTCACATTGACCCCGGCACGACCTCTCAGTGTCCTTTCTGTGGTTGTGAGGAAACAGTTCAACATCTCTTCACACAATGTCCAAGGCTAGAAAGAGTCCTGACCAAACTAAAAAGCTGGTGTAGGGGGCTGGGTTTCATCTGGGCCGAAAACCTTTACATCTATAGGCCAAAGTACATCAAGCAGAGAAAACCCATCCTGTTACTAAACTACCTCTTAGGTCAGACGAAGTTAGCTATCTGGCTCACCAGGAGGAACCGACTCCAGGGTAGTGGAGAACAGGAGGCTGAGAGGATGCTCATTGCTTTAGTGAGAGTCAGGTTGAAAGTAGAATACACCTTCCTAAAAATGACAAACAGATTAGAGGAGTTCGGTGAGATGTGGGCACAAGGGGCAGTGTTGTGCACTTTACAAGGTGGACACTTAGAATTGAATTTTTAATTATTACTATTATTGTTATTATTATTTATTTTCTTCTCTTTGTTTATTACTTCTTTGTATATATTTATGAGTGACTTTTTAAATCGCGAGTGATGATCAATTCAATTTATTTAGTCTTGTATATGGTTGATTTTTTAAATGCTTGTAATGTCACCCAATGTGAATAATTTTTGAAATTAAAAGAGGGTTAAAAGTCAAAAGTCTCTCTCTCTCTCTCTCTCTCTCTCTCTCTCTCTCTGTCTCTCTCTCTGTCTCTCTCTCTGTGTCTCTCTCTCTCTCTCTCTCTCTCTCTCTCTCTCTCTCTCTGTCTCTCTCTCTCTCTCTCTCTCTCTCTCTCTCTCTCTCTCTCTCTCTCTCTCTCTGTCTCTCTCTCTGTCTCTCTCTCTGTGTCTCTCTCAATTCAATTCAATTCAATTCAAAAGTGCTTTATTAGCATGACAAATATTCACATTTGTATTGCCAAAGCACATTTACAAACTAGATAATAAATGGGAAAAAAAAATAAAAAATTGCATACATAAACATTTATATTAATTTAAAGAATGTTCAATAACATTAGTAATTAGCCTTAAAAAATAACAGAAACAAATTAGAACAACAAGTATATAAAGTGTGTATATGTATGTGTGGAAAAAGTATTTGTAAGTGTGTGTGTGTTTGTGTGTGTGTGTATGATGGTGTGTGTGTATGATGGTGTGCCCAGGTCTGACAGTACTGCTGCAGCAGGTCCAGTTTGTGCTGGAGACCCTGAGCACTGGGGGACAGCAGGACCAGATCATCTGCATACAGCAGGAGTTTAATCTCTGAGTCGTGTAGAGTGAGACCGGGCGTGGCCGAGTGCTCTAACATGGAGGCCAATTCATCAATATAGATATTAAATAGAGTTGGGCTCAGACAGCAGCCCTGTCTCACTCCACGCTCCTGAGAGATAAAATTTGTCTCTCTCTCTCTCTCTCTCTCTCTCTCTCTCTCTGTGTGTGTGCGCATGCGCGGTTGTGAGCTGTGGAGAGCGGAGCGTGGTGAGCGTGAGTGGCGTTTAATGCCAAACTTTTTTCTTTTTCTACAGTTTTGAAAGTTGTTCAGATAGATTCTGAAGTTTGAGTGTTTGTGTGTTGTGTGTGTGTGTGTGTGTGTGTGTTTGCTTGCGTGTGTGTGTGCGCGTGCGAGGTGTGCGGGGAGTCTGCTACCGGCATTTTGCTGGGAGTATGGCGTTTCCAAACACTACGGCGTGCGAACACCTGACACGCCGGCACGGTGTAAAGGTGGAATCCCGGGTGAGCGTGGAGGAATGCTGTTTGGCGGTGGGGAATGTCGTGGGGCATTGTAACATTGTTTCTGCCTCACGCATGAATAAAGCGGTTGTGGTGTTTTTGAACTCGGTGGAAAAAACGAATGAACTGATTCAGAACAACATTGTGATAAATGGTCAGTTCACTCAGGTAATGCCCCTCAGTACACCAGCTAGGAAAATCATTGTGTCTAATGTTCCCCCCTTTATTAAAGATGAAATGATTGTAAAAGAACTGTCTTATTTTGGAAAAGTAGTTTCCCCAATTAAAAAAATCCCTCTTAGCTGTAAATCACCCCTAATTAAACACTTAGTGTCTTTTAGGAGGTTGGTTTACATGGTGCTCAGGGACGGTGCTGACGAGCTAGATTTAGCTTTAAAGTTCAGAGTGGAGAATTTTGATTATGTGGTTTATGCTACATCAGAAACAAGTATGAAGTGTTTCAGGTGTGGGCAAGTGGGACATCTTATCCGTGCTTGTCCCGAAAAAATTAATGATCATGTTGGCAAGGCTGGCAGTGCTGAGCGGATGGGGTCAGTCGTGGTGGAGCTCGTGGACGCTGTTCCCCCTACAGCTGATACGCAGCTGCCCGCAACAGTCCCCAATACTACATCAACACCAGAAGAAAATGAACCCATGACTGAGCATGCCACAGATGAAACCATCATGGCAACTCCAGTCATGGATGATCTCTCCTGTGTCAATCCAGACGTGGAGGAACCTAAGGTACAGGAACCTCACGGTGAAGAGCAGGATAGAGAGACAGGGGATAACTGTATTGAGATGACTCCAGACCAAATAGCAGTAAATGTGGCTGAAGTTGAGATAGAAATGGATGACGAGTCTGTGTTTAAAGTTCCTCATAAGAGAAAGAAGCGAGCACAAAGCAACAAAAAAAAACAGGCCAAGAAAGAGGTCAGAACAGAGGACAACGGAGAATCTGACAGTGATGGCTCCGTCTCTGATTCAGGCTGGTCTGTGTGCTCACAAGAAGAGAACAGACCTATTAAATATACAGCTGAACAAATTAAAAAGTTCTTGCGAGTAACTAAAGGACAGAAGGGTGTACAGGTAGAAGAGCATTTTCCTGATAGTTCCCAGTTCACTCTTGATGTTAAAAAGTTAAAAAAGGAAGATGCTTTTAATGACTTGGAATTTTTCCGTTTAAAGAAAATTCTGACTAAACTTAATAAGATAAACAGTGAAGAAGAGTTTTAAATTATTTAGCATATCCATGGGTGAAATAGTTTTTATTATCAGTGTGTTATATCTTATTTATTTTTTAATGGGAGATTTTAAAGTCGCTACTTTAAACATAAATGGAGCAAGAGACACTGAAAAAAGGGCAAAGTTTTATGAGCTGTTAAAACAGAAAAATATTGATAATAATAATAATAATAATAATACATTTTATTTATATAGCGCTTTTCAAGATACTCAAAGACGCTTTACATAAGACAAATAATCAAAACAAATACGTACATACACCATACAAATCATAGTACAAAATCAAAATAGTACATCAACATCAAGAATAATTAAGATAAAAACAAAGAGAGCAGCATAAGACAGTTCATTAAAAATTAGCTAAATTATGAGAGAGAACAACAAATATAGTACAATTTCTTAAAATTAGACAGAAACAGGACAGATTTACATGCAATCAGGAAACTGAAAACTTTACAAGTTTTAGGATCTAGGACTTCACATTTCTGTCGTGATCTAAGTATAAAAACTATTAAAAAGAATAGCAAAAATAAAAGCATTTATTTTGTGTTGTTACAAGTTAAATGCCACTCTGAATAGATGAGTTTTGAGAAGTGACTTGAATTTGGACAGGTCAGGACAATCTCGTAGGTGTTTGGGGAGAGCATTCCATAAAGATGGAGCAGCTATGGAAAAGGCCCTGTCACCCCAGGTCCGGTGCTTGGTCCTAGAGGGTATGGACAGTAGGTTAGCCTCAGAAGAGCGAAGGCTACGGGAGGGAATGTGCTGATGGAGCAGGTCGGTGAGGTAGGATGGGGCCTGATTATGGAGAGCTTTGTGAGTGAATAGAAGAATTTTGAATTGAATGCGTTGAGCAACGGGAAGCCAATGAAGTTTTTGTAGAACAGGTGTAATATGATCACGGGAGCGAGTATGAGTAAGGAGGCGAGCAGCTGAATTCTGGATATACTGAAGTTTTTTTAGGATTTTGTTAGATGTACCATAAAGGATGCTATTGCAATAATCAATTCTGGATGTAATAAAAGCATGAATCAAGGTTTCGGCGGCAGAAAAGGAGAGTGATGGACGTAGACGTGCTATGTTTTTTAGATGAAAGAAAGCAGTTTTGGTGATGTGATTTACATGGCGGTCAAAAGAGAGGTTGCTATCAAAAATTACACCAAGATTTCGGATGTTAGAAGACGGAGACAAAGTGTCATTATCAATGGTAATTTGAAAATTTTTTGTGGTTTTTGCCAGGGTTGTAGGACCTACGATGATCATATCTGATTTTTCACAGTTTAATTTGAGGAAATTAGCTTTCATCCACAATTTCATTTCAGTGATGCAATTTGTCAGAGTGGAGTGAAGTTCAGTATTAATGGATTTGGAGGAGATGTAAAGCTGAATATCATCAGCATAGCAGTGGAAATGTAAACCATGCCGACGTATGATGTCACCAAGGGGGAGCATATAAAGAATAAACAAAAGGGGACCTAACACTGAGCCTTGGGGAACGCCTTGGGACAGTGGAGCAATGGCAGAACTACAATTGTTGATATTAACAAACTGTTGTCTGTTTATGAGATATGACCTTAACCACAAAAGGGCAGTACCAGTGATGTTGACAGAGGATTCAAGGCGGGACAGAAGAATGGAGTGATTAATGGTGTCAAAAGCTGCAGTAAGATCAAGGAGGACGAGAATATTAATTTGTCCAGAGTCTGAGGAAAGAAGAAGGTCATTTGTGACTTTGAGGAGGGCTGACTCAGTGCTGTGCTGGGGGCGGAAACCAGACTGAAATGATTCAAATAGATTATTGGAATTTAGGTGATCTTTGAGCTGTGAGGCAACAACACGTTCCAGTATTTTCGACAGAAATGGAAGATTGGAAATGGGCCGAAAGTTACTCATAATGATGTTGCCTTTGTACAAGAAACACATAGTGATGCCAGTAATGCTGCTGATTGGGTGAAAGAATGGAGGGGGCTTGCAATTTTAAGTCACAATACGTCTCTTAGCGGTGGCGTTGCTCTTCTTTTATCACAAAGTTTTATCCCATATTCATATACTGTAGATGAAATTTTAAGTGGGAGACTTTTAAAAGTAAGAGCTGTCTTTGAAAACCATGTGTTTGTTTTTATTTGTGTTTATGCTCCGACTGGGGGAATAGATAGGATGATCTTTTTAGACACACTGAGCAATGTGATTAGAGACTGTAGCACCACAGACCTTTTAATACTGGGTGGGGATTTTAACTGCACAGCAGACAGCATAGATAGAAACCATATAGAACCACATGCTGCTTCACGTAAGCGCTTACGTGAAATACTGATGGCTCAAGACTTGTGTGATATCTGGAGAAACCTTCATAATAAACAGAGACAGTATACATGGGCTCATGCCAGAGATAATACACTCTCACTGGCAAGGCTAGATCGTTTTTATGGTTTTAATTATCAACTGTCTGCTTTTACACATTGTTCGATTTTCCCAGTTGGTTTTACAGATCACTGCATGGTCCAGTGTACAGTCGCTAAGGGTAATGTGAAACCACGAAGTGCATATTGGCATTTTAACTCAGAGCTTTTAAATGATGCCAATTTTAAAGAATCTTTTATATTCTTCTGGGAGGTTTTTAAAGCACAGAAAACATATTTTACTTCACTGCAACAATGGTGGGATGTAGCCAAGGTACAGATTCAATCATTCTGTCAGCAATATACTCTCAATGTCACTAGGGACATAACTAGATCTTTAAAAGCTTTGGAGATTGAGGTAGTGGAACTCCAATGTTTAGCAGAGGCCACAGGAAATCAAGAGCATATTAAGACTCTTAAAAGAAAAAAAAAAGCACTAGATGATCTGCTAGGTACTACAGCTAAGGGGGCGCTGGTCCGCTCACGTTTTCTGAATGCCACTGAAATGGATGCTCCTTCAAAGTTCTTTTTCGGTCTAGAGCATAAAAATGGACAGAAAAGATTTATGCATGCTGTGCGAACAGAATCAGGGGATCTCTTATCAGAGCCCACTGAAATTCGCAAGCAGACAGTCAGCTTCTTCTCAAAGCTTTATCAGAGCGAGTGGTCAGTGACAAAAAAGGTAGAGACAGAGTTCTTCCAGGACCTGACAAAACTCACAGAACAATCAGCTACAGAAATGCACAGTGAACTCTCACTTGGGGAGCTATATGAAGCTCTTCAAGGAATGGAGAATGGCAGAGCTCCTGGCATTGACGGACTTACGGTGGAGTTCTACAAGGCTTTCTGGTCAGTGTTGGGACAAGATGTGCTAGATGTTCTTCAGAGGAGCGTGCAGGAAGGGAAGCTCCCTCTCAGCTGTCGGAGGGCTGTGCTGACACTGTTACCTAAGAAGGGAGATCTAACGTGTTTAAAGAACTGGCGCCCAGTCTCCCTGCTGTGCACTGACTACAAGCTGCTCTCTAAAACATTAGCCTCGAGACTGGGGAAGGTGATGGAGCAGGTGGTTCACTTTGACCAGACGTACTGTGTGCCTAGCAGATCTATTTTCGACAATGTATGTCTAATTAGAGATATTTTGGACATCTCCAGACTATTGGCTTTGAAGACTGGTCTCATTTTCCTAGACCAGGAAAAGGCTTTTGACCGGGTTGAACACGGGTACTTATGGAAAGTTCTGGAAAACTTTGGCTTCAACCCTGGTTTCATAGCTATGATCAAGGTATTGTATAGTGACATTGAGAATGTACTTAAAGTTAATGGTGGTTTATGTGCCCCTTTTAAGGTTCACAGGGGTGTCAGACAGGGCTGTGCACTCTCAGGAATGTTATATGCTTTAACCATTGAACCCCTGTTGTGTAAACTAAGAGAGAGAATCACTGGTTTTTATGTACCTAACTGTAATAACCCTTTATGTGTGTCTGCATATGCGGATGACCTTGTCATCCTGGTAAGCACACAGACAGATGTGGACATTTTAGTTAAAATTTTAAATGATTTTAAGGTTTTATCATCAGCAAAAGTAAACTGGCACAAAAGTGAAGCTGTATTAGTTGGAGAATGGAATGGAGGGGAACCTACACTCCCTGATGGACTGACATGGAAAACAGGAGGGTTCAAATATCTAGGGGTGTATTTGGGGGACAGTGACACTGTACAGAAAAACTGGGACAACATTGTTGAAAATGTAAAAGGGCGTCTCAGAAAATGGAAATGGCTGGTCCCCCAAATGTCTTACCGAGGGAGAGTACTTATTATCAATAACCTGGCTGCGTCCTCTTTGTGGCACAAATTAGCCTGTGTTGACCCCCCACCACACCTGCTAGCTAACATCCAAGCCCTGCTGGTGGACTTTTTCTGGAACCGATTACACTGGATACCACAGGGAGTACTTCATCTGCCCAAGGAAGAGGGGGGACAAGGACTCATTCACCTGGCTAGCAGGACCGCTGCTTTCCGCCTACAGTTCATCCAACGACTTCTCAGTGGCCCCAAGGAGCTCGTCTGGAAGGAGGTGGCCTGCAGAATTCTACACACAGTAAAAGGACTAGGACTGGACAAAACCCTGTTTTTAATGGACACAAAAACATTGAACACGGCTGGATTACCGAATTTTTATAGGGGACTTTTAAAGGTTTGGAGTCTGTTTAAAGCAAAAAAACAGAATTCTACCACCTTACACTGGCTCCTTAAAGAACCTCTTCTCTATGGAACCCGTCTGGACATTACAAACACAACTACACCTGCACTAGACAGAATACTTATCTCTTCGGGAGTCACAACCCTCCAACAGCTGGTGGACGCTGCAGGACCAGAACTTACTGACACAGAGAACCTAGCTGCAGGACTAAGATTGAGGTCCCTGCGAGTTTCGGGCCAGCTTCTACACCGTTGGAGATCAGCACTAACTTCGGAAGAGCAAACAATGGTAAAGGACTATGGTGCAGGGGCGATCCACCCTACAGAGGATGACCCCTTTCCTGAACTGACTATCTCTCCAGTTCTACATGACTGTCAAGGACCCCTCATAGAGTGTGAAGGGGAAATGGAGATGAACTTTAATTCAGTTTCAGGTAAGCTACTGTATAAGGCTTGTGTAAAGGTTTTAAACAAGAAGAAGCTTGACAAAAGAACTGATACACCATGGAGCAATGTATTGGGGCTATGTGATGACACTAAACCAGAATGGAGGGCTTTGTACAAACCACCATTAACAAAAAAGTTTGCTGACCTGCAGTGGAGAATTTTACACGGTATTGTAGCTGTCAATGCTTTTATCTCTGTTTTAAATCCTGAAGTTTTACCACAGTGTCCTTTTTGTGCTTTTAGAGAAACTGTGTTTCATGCTTTTATGGACTGTTTTAGGCTACGTCCCCTTTTTGAGATTTTAAAGAATGTTTTCATGTCTTTTAATGAGAGTTTTACCATTCAGACTTTTATCCTTGGTTTTAAATACGTAAGGAGAAAGAGGTCCAAGTGCCAACTGATAAATTTTATCCTCGGCCAGGCCAAAACCGCGATATACATTACTCGAAAAAACAAGGTGAATGAAGATACAGATTGTGATGTTGTGAGAACTTTCTCCAGACTGGCTAAAACCAGGATTTTAGTTGATTTTAAATTTTATAAAAGCATGAACAACATTGAGAATTTTATAGAGATATGGTGCTACAGAGAGGCAATATGCTCTGTAATCGATGATGAACTCGTTTTTGCTCTAGAAATCTGTTAAATGCACATAAATCGTTTTTTATTTTTAATTTTTTTCATTTTTAATTTTATTTAATTTATTGACGAATGCATATTGCACAGTTTTATTTAACTTATTGAATGAAATGATTTAATTCAACTGTCAAGTGTCCATACTTGGTGAAAATAAAAGACCGTCAAAAATCAAAAATCTCTCTCTCTCTCTCTCTCTCTGTCTCTCTCTCTGTGTGTCTCTCTCTCTCTCTGAGCGTGAGTGAATCCCTGCAGTTCCGGCGTGGGTTCAGATGGAGCTGAAGATCCAGACGAGCTCTGACGTTGTGAGACGGGAGGATAAAAGCGTCCGGGCGTCCTCGTCCCTCTACAGAGCCACATCACTGGAATAACAAACACACCTTCTGCATCTGCTGTTCCTGATCGTGTACTAATGATGGAACGTTTTAGATTAGACGGACGTGGGGAATGGAACCGTCCTCAGGTCCTGGAAGTGAACCATTATAACCAGTTTAGATTAGGGCTCAGCAACAGCATCAGGGCTGTGGGGAGCTGGATTGGAACCTTGGCTTTGGCCTCTGGTCATGGTTTGGTCACAGATGAATTGAAATGATGACCATGAGCCAGGCCTTTTTGTCCACCATAAGCTCGTTTGACTGAATGGGCACAAATTCCCACACACCCATAATTAAACCTTGTGGGAAGGGTTCTGGGAGGAGTGGTGGATGCTAGACCCAGGCAGTTTTGGGGAGGAGGGGGTTCATATAATTTCACATGGTTTGGTTTTGGAATGGAACGTTCAACAAGGGAACAGGGGAAATTTCTGACCCATAGGTGTCCACATACTTCGGGTATTGGGTAATCAGGAGGTTGCCGGTTCTAGCCCCACCACCGCCAAGTTGCAGAAAGTGATTAAACTGATTTAATTTCTATTTAATCAGATGAAATAATGAGTTGAATTGATCTTTTCTTACAGTGTATTAATAGAAACCATCATGAATCTCTATCAAATGCTTCGTTGCTCCTCACACCCGGTGTGTTTATCCGTGTGAAGATTCCTCTCGCTCGTTACAGGAAGCGCTCGTTTATAAAACAAATTAAAGATGGGATCAGAACGAGCCGAGCGTGGAGCTAATCTGATTACTGCACCAATCCATCCATGCAAGGAAATCAGTGCTCCCTCAACACCATCCCTCAACACCGTCCCTCAACACCATCCCTCAACACCATTACTGAATGATTCTCCTCTAATGCAGATTATACTCGCGTTATTCATGAAGAACGACACCATGACCCCGCCGAGCCAACGAGGAACCGTAAACAGCACGGAGAGCAGAATTCCCAACGCCCATTCATCCCAACCACACTGAACCGCCCCGGGTCGGAATTACAGCACTTATACTCAGATTTATTGATTTACAACATTACAAAACCTTCACAAAGCGTAAACGTAATAACCAGGGTCGCATCTTGGTGCTAAGCTAAATGCTAAACTAAACACATGAAACAGGACCACAGCCTTGTTCCTAAATACATTGAGTATTAAACCTTCAATGAGGTTCGGCTGTGGATCATTAGCTTTGGACCAATAAACATGAGGGGCGTCAGCTAGACATAACAAAATCTTCTCCAACATCCAGAGAGGCTGGATTCATGACAACATCATCACTATGGATGCCGATACTGGTACTTAAAAGCATCATACGCCACAAAAAACACCAATGACGCCATTCATGACCTTATATAACAGCATCGTACCAAACAATCCTACAGCATCAAAACACGAGGCTCAAATGAACGAAGTTCCATATTGTGGGCAGGTGTAGCCTGGCAGATAAGGTACAGGATTAGTAATTAATAGGTCGCTGGTTCAAGCCCCACCACTGCCAGATTGTCAATGTTGGACCCTTGAGCAAGGCCCTTAACCCTCAATTGGCTCCTATGGTTAAAGGCCTGTCGCCCCACCCGTCCCCAGTGCTGGTATATTGTGGTTCTGCTCAGTGAGGGTGGAGGAGGAGGAATAGAGCATGTCTGTTTGGTTCTGTTGGGTTCTGTTCTGTTTGCTTCTGTTTTGTTTGGTTCTGTTCTGTTTGATTCTGTTCTGTTTGGTTCTGTTTTGTTTGGTTCTGTTCTGTTGGGTTCTGTTTGGTTCTGTTCTGTTATGTTTGGTTCTGTTCTGTTCTGTTTGATTCTGTTCTGTTTGGTTCTGTTCTGTTTGGTTCTGTTTTGTTTGGTTCTGTTGGGTTCTGTTCTGTTTGCTTCTGTTTTGTTTGGTTCTGTTCTGTTTGATTCTGTTCTGTTTGGTTCTGTTTTGTTTGGTTCTGTTCTGTTGGGTTCTGTTTGGTTCTGTTCTGTTATGTTTGGTTCTGTTCTGTTTTGTTTGGTTCTGTTCTGTTTGGTTCTGTTCAGTTTGGTTCTGTTTTGTTTGGTTCTGTTGGGTTCTGTTCTGTTTGCTTCTGTTATGTTTGGTTCTGTTTTGTTTGGTTCTGTTCTGTTGGGTTCTGTTGGGTTCTGTTCTGTTATGTTTGGTTCTGTTCTGTTCTGTTTGGTTCTGTTCTGTTCTGTTTGGTTCTGTTCTGTTTGGTTCTGTTCTGTTTGGTTCTGTTCTGTAGCAATCACTCGTGTCTGAGAGACTGAGAGACACTTATAGTCCTGATTTAGCTCCATCTGATTTCCACCTTTTTTGGAGGCTAAAAGAAGCTTTAAAGGGAAGAAGATTTTCATGTGATGATGATGTGAAAGCACCGGCGCATCAGCGGCTACCAGCTCAACCAGAAACATTTATTACTATTATTAAAAAGTTGGTACGACGCTGGAAAAATGCATCAGAAGGTGACGATGTAGAATAAATTCTTAATAAAGAGAGTTTAAAAAGTGAGGAAACTTTTCGAAGATCCTGGTATTTTACGCTTGCAGTTTGGAGCCGGGTGTAGTTTCGTATTTTTCCTCAAGACCTAAGAGAAATAAACAAGATTCGACCCTCAGAAGACGTTTACTGAAGTAAATCCAGAAGCAGATAATTAACGGCACTTATTTAAGTCACGTGGGGCGTCGGCGTGGAGCTCGGTGCTCTGGAGAACACGGTGTGGGGGTGTCAGAGCCGTGAAGAACCGTCACCGCTGTTTACTTGAGCGATGCTGATGGCCGGCGTGGGTACGAGACACTGAGAACATTATTTCCCTGTAGAGCAACTACAACCCGGGGCTAAAGAGCTCCGAACACAGACGTAACGCTCGCCTGGCTTTATGTTCCACACGGCTCCCATCGTTCTGTCTGGATAGAGCTTCTTCATCATGGTTGTCCTCCCTGAGAGCAGCTCCTCAGCTTTAAAGTGGCCTTGACTTCACGAACAGCAAATTCAGATCATATAAAGTATAAAGTTTTTATTTCCAGAGAGCAAACAGAAGAAGGAGGTGATGGTGCGCTCATCTGTAGGGTCACTTTCATCAAGTCATGATTAAATATTGATGACACCCCATGACTAGAGCTTTCTACCTCACCCATATCCTAATGATATGCTTTCTAATACTGTTAGATCCATTTTAAACTCCGTTACTATGTTTTTACTACTTGCCAGCATTATCTACATAAAACAATATGTAAAATACATTTACATTGAAATATAATAAAGTTATTTGTGACTCTGATTGCGCCTACAAGCTGACATGCTGAGCTACTGAAGCTAATCAATAAAGCATCTGAAATAAAAAGCTAATCGATGAGTTTTTATTGCTGACATAAAATTTTAGGTCCCTACAAAATGAGAAACACAAATTTCAGTCAGCTGCATCCAACAACAGGTAAAATAATAATAATAATAATAAACGATTAAGATTAAAATGCCACACAAAGCAAATTATTATTAGTTGGTTTAATAAATCTGGATCTTTGCTGCCACATTCAAATGATCAGGTAGAATTTGCATGGGATGTGACCTCAAACCACGTCGGTTTACTTCCAGTCGGGCAATACCAGAGGTCTGTGGAGTCACCGAAATGGGACAGCAGAAGATTATATTGATGATTGAATAGACAGACAGACAGACAGACAGATAGAAATGATCTCAGGGTTGTCCAAACTACATCCAGCGGGGCATTTGCCATTTCCATTTGTGCCGCTATTATTCAGGTTTAATAAAAACTGCTTGAACTGTTTGACCTCTGGGTGGCGCTCTCACATAAACCAGATCTAAACCTCTCCCCGTCTTCTTTCCCCCCGACTTAGAACATTTACGTCACACCTACATTAACGTTCCCCAGTTTCTGGATAAACGCGGCGGCTCCAGAGAAACGAGAACTAGATGCCGAATGCAGAGATCAGAGGGAAGTGGGTATGTTTACTGCGAGTCTCGGCGCAAATTGCCGATTTGCTCATCACTTGGTTTGATCAATGCGGTAAATGTCATCAAGTTTGGTTCACGTTAAGCGTCATTCATACGACCTGAGTCGCTTTTACCGCCTCGTATCAAACAGTTTGTCTCATTGGAGGAGCTTTGAAAAGGTCAGTGGACAGCAAACTGGTTGAACCTTGAGTGCCACGGAAAGCGGAAAAAACTTGAACACAACGTGGAACAATCGGTGGTGCGCCGCTCAGGAAAGCTCAGCATCACATTTCAGAGGAAAC
The DNA here is from genome assembly GCF_030014385.1 of Trichomycterus rosablanca. Classification (NCBI taxonomy): domain Eukaryota; kingdom Metazoa; phylum Chordata; class Actinopteri; order Siluriformes; family Trichomycteridae; genus Trichomycterus; species Trichomycterus rosablanca. The sequence goes on from NC_085996.1 coordinate 40,402,830, forward strand.
ACTCGCTGGTCCAAGCCCCAAACCCCATCTCCGCCAAGTTACAGTCCCCCTTGGGCCCCTGGGTGAGGCTCTCAATCCTTGCACTGTAATAAGCTGCTTTGGATAAAAGTGCCGGGTAAATGTTTTAAATGTTATAGACATGTAGAATTTGGTTTATCAGTGGCCTCCCCAGTCACTAAATCCTAATTCTAAGCCTATCGTGGCATGGACTCCACTAGACCCCTGAAGGTGTGCTTTATCTGGCACCAAGATGTCAGCAGCAGATCCTTTAACTCCTGTAAGTTGTAAGGTGGCGCCTCCATGGATCGGACTTGTTTGTCCAGCACGTCCCACAGATGCTGGATCGGATTGAGATCTGGGGAATCTGGAGGCCGAGTCGACACCTCAAACTGGTCGTTGTGCTCCTCAAACCGTTCCTGAAGCATTTTAGCTTTGTGGCAGGGAGCATCATCCTGCCATCAGGGAATATCGTCTCCATGAGAGGGTGAACATGGTCTGCAACGATGCTTAGGTAGGAGCTACGTGTCAGAGTAACATCCACATGGACGGCAGGACCCGAGGTTTCCCAGCAGAACGTCGCCCAAAGCATCACATCGCCTCCGCCGGCTCACCTTCTTCCCATAATGCATCCTGGTGCCGTGTGTTCCCCAGGTAAGCGACGCACACGCACCCAGCTGTGATCCATCAGACCAGGCCACCGTCTTCCATCATTCCGTGGTCCAGTTCCCATGCTCACGTGCCCATTGTTGGTGCTTTCGGTGGTGGACAGGGGTTAGCATGGCCACCCTGACTGGTCTGCAGCTCTGCAGCCCCATACACAACAAACTGTGCTGCTCTGTGTATTCTGACACCTTTCTCTCAGAACCAGCATGAACTTCTTCAGCAGTTTGAGCTACAGGAGCTCGTCTGTTGGATCGGACCACACGTGCATCAATGAGCCTTGGCCGCCCATGACCCTGTTGCCGGTTTACCACCGTTCCTTCCTTGGAGCACTTTTAATAGATACTGACCACTGCAGACCGGGACACACCCCACAAGAGCTGCAGGTTTGGAGATGCTCTGACCCAGTCGTCTAGCATCACAATCTGGTCCTCAGATCCTCACGCTCGTCCATTTTTCCTGCTTCTAACATCAACTTTGAGGATAAAATGTTCACCTGCTGCCTAATATAATATACCCCCCCCCTTACAGGTGCCGTGATGAAGAGATGATCAGTGTTATTCACTTCACCTGTCTGTGATCAGAATGTTATACCTGCTCTGTGTATAATGTAACGTCTTTATTTACAGAATGTCCGTATGCAGGTGTTTATTTTGGGTTGTAAACATTGCTTACTTCACATTTAAGCTTATTGGCTAAAGCAGATTTAGCACATTTAGCTTATTTACCGCTACATTCATCCATAATTCTTATATTTATAGAGAACAAATCTGGTTTGCTATATTTTTCTGTGGTTATAAACTCGAATGAAAAGGCAGCGACTCTTCACCTGACGGGACTGTAATGAATTTAAAAAGCAATCTCTAAATAAACGTACGTACAGACTGATAAGTAAAGTGACTAAAAGGTTTGGACTGAAAGAGCCTCAGCCATTATTGATTATCTCTGAAAATGGATAAAAACCTCGGTGTATTTTTGGCTTCCCTAAAAGCTTTTATCATCTGTACCCGACTCGGACGCATTTAGACGTCAGAAACTGTAAATCTCAGATATTATCATCATTTCCACATACAGTGATGTTTATTCTATTCTATTCTATCTCACAATCTAATCATATCTAATCCTCCTTAGTGGTGCAGACCCGTATCTTAATGAGAAGGGTCGCACCTAACAAGCCCATGTTACAGCCTTCATGATCTTCATGATCTCTCCCTTTTAGTTCTGCTATAATAATTAGGGCTGCTGGAGTCTAAAACTACTCTCTGTAAAACTGATATTTTATTTAATTCACATTTTACAACTAATTTTTAACTTTATTTTCTGTTGTTTTACCCCGAGGTGGTTCTGATGGAAACCTGTTTATCCACCCGAGGTTAAGGAATGAAGTCGAGACTGCCGTGCCAACAATGCTGCTCCTGCCAGATGTAACAGAAACCTGGCGTGTTTGCACCAAGAATGTCAAGAACTCACTACAGACTGGACTGAAAAATAACTCTATTATTTTTGCTAGTTATAACTTAGTTCATTTTAATTTTGTGTTTGTATGATTTGTGTAAATCCTACTTATTCCTTCCTGTATTTTTAAGAGAGTTTTTCTTTGCCACTGTCACCCTCGGCTTGCTCAACAGGAGGTTTTTGTTATTGTATCTGATGGTCCTGGATTCTGTAACTTTGCTTTAAGACAATGTCTATTGTAAAAAGCGCTATATAAATAAAGTTCACGACCATGTTGACGTGTGAGGTAGCCAACCACTTCACCATTTCACCATTATTCCACATTATTATTACACCATTATAAACACAGTTCTTGTAGAAACACAGCCTTAAGTACAATCCCAAATCAGAAAAAAAATTGGGACAGCAGGAAAAATGTAAATACAATATAAACACAGAGTTTCTTACATTCACTTTGACTTTTATTAGGATGAAGCTGAGATATTTCATCTTTTATCTGCTCAACTTCATTTCATTTATTAATAAACATCCATTCCTGCATTTCAGCCCTGCAACACGTTCCAAAAAAAGTTGGGACGGGGGAGATTTAGGGCTAGTAATGAGGTAAACACTAAATAATGATGTGATGTTAAACAGGTGATGTGAACAGGTGATTGTGATCATGGTTTGGTACAAAAGCAGCATCCAGGAAAGACTGAGAGTCTCTGATAAGTAAAGATGATCAGAGGATCCAGTTTGTCCACAAATGTGTGAGAAAATGATTGAAATGTTTAAAAACAATGAACCTCAAAGAAAGATTGGAAGGGATTTGCATGTTCTCCCTCTACAGTGCAGAATATCATTAAACCATTCAAGGAATCAGGAGGAATTTCAGTGTGTAAAGGTGGAGGGTGCAGCTTAATCTGAACGCTCGTGATCTTCCATCCCTCAGACACCATCAAGAACCTCCACTCAACACTAGCTGATATAACCACATGGGTGAGGGATTAGTTTATCAAACCTTTTCAAGGTCTGAAATGCAGGAATGGATGTTTATTAATAAATGAAATGAAGTTGAGCAGATAAAAGATGAAATATCTCAGATTCATCCTTTCTGACAACAAATAAAAGTCAAAGTAAGAAACTCTGTGTTTTCTGATTTGGAATTATATTTGAAAATAAATGATTTACTGTGATTAAAGAATGAATCCTTAAAAGAATGAATACATTTAAATGTATTTAATAAGCATATAGTGTGAGGTTACAGTAGTTATCAATAACAGCTCAGATAAAAGAAATAACAAATCAATACGGAACATTTATAATACATTTGTGGTTAAAAATCCTTTTAATAACATAATGATAAATGAACAAATGATAACGTTCAGACACGTCCATATTTGGTAATATAGAGGTACACTGCTATGATGGTGACGTTCCACCTCAGCCCTCTGCACTCTGCCTCCTTGTGCCATTGTGACATCATCAGTCTGATGTCACCCAGGGTTCTAACAGTGAGCGCTTATGGAACGAGAGCTCAGTTGAGTTTAACCTTCAGTGTGTGCACATCACTCTCATCATGGCTCCTGAACAGAAGAGATGTGCTACCCACCGCCCCGCCCCAACGCAGCGCTTTCTGGGTATCCCGTGTCTGCGCTGGCCGCACAATCGAGTTCATCCTCAGCCCTTCCAGGACGTTTGTGCTGGAGAAGCCCAATCGAAGGGCGGCGTGGAGGCCAAGAAGCAGATCGTTATGGAGGGATATTTGTACAAGAGGGGCAGTAACGTCTTCAAAACATGGAACAGGTCTGTAGAGAGAGAGAGCAGATGATCAATCATTTAAGTACTAATTAATCACCTCTAATCATCACAGTGATCACGTTCTACATATTTCCTACAACTGTACTGTGACTCAGACTGATCAATGTCGTGTTCAATCATGATTTCAATCTGATCTGTTATTAAATTATTGTATTATGTACAAGTTCAAGTATATTTACAGTATTATGCACTTGTTTTATTTCTATTATTTCTGTTCTTCAGGCGCTGGTTCCTGATCCAGAACAACCAGCTCATGTACCAGAGGAAGTTTGAGGTCTGTCACGTGTCCTTCATATCAAATAAAATGTTTTATCTGCAGTAAACTTTTGCTTTTTCAGCTGCTTGTCAGGAGTGATGGTGGTTTACACTGCTGATTCCAGTTCAAATGATCCAGCAGGAGTGAATATAATGATGGAAGCACTGGCAGCTGAAATATTAGTGGTTGTGTTTAACCTAAGCAGTGTGTTCTAACTCATATATATATATGTTTGTGAAACCTGTTAATGCGTCCATGGTCCCGTGGAGCTGCAGATATTTTAGTCTCATGTAAAATAATGAGGTTGTTTTTGACACTTAAACACTGAAAATAACACAAATATAATATAAACACACTGAAATACAATTACTAACAGTTACACATCAATAAAAATACAATAAAAGCTGCACTTTAGTTTTACTTCTTTATTGTTTCCTGACGCTTCTTAATGCTGGAGATGAATGATGTTGGAATACCGTATTCCCTTCAGCACTGAACATGTTGAGTTTAAGGGAAAGGTTGAGTTACAAGGTACCATTGTATATATATAAAAAAGGGGGCGGCACAGTGGCTGTATCGAGTAACTACCGTTTCTGTCATTAAGTAAGTGTAAAACATGACGTTAAAATCCTAATAAATAAATAAATAAATAAGGAGAAATTACTCAAACTGTATCTAAAGAATCACTTGTAAGGACTTGTGTGTGAAAGTTTGAGTCGTTTTGCTCGTGCTTTGATATAAACTGGTATTTTATTTTAAGGTAAAGATGTTTGATGAACTATTTGCCCCCCAGCAGACCCCCACAGTGGTGATGGAGGATCTACGTCTGTGCACGGCTGAACACTATAAGAGCATCGGACGCCGTTTCTGCTTTAAGGTGGTTTCACCTACAAGGTGACTTTAGTCCATCATCAGCCATGAAAATTCATTTTAATTCTTTATTTATGACGTATTTATGATAAAGCACGTGTTGTGTACATGTTTACACGTGTGTGTGTGTGTGTGTGTGTGTGTGTGTGTGTAGGAAATGTGTGTATTACAGGCTGATTCAGAGGAGAGAAGAGCGGCCTGGATCAGAACCATCCAGAACATCGTCGTTAAACCTGACGATAACAGAAGAGACGCCGGGATCAGAACCACACAGAACATCGAAAGTAAAACTGTTGATAACGGAAGAGACGCCGGGATCAGAACCACACAGAACATCGTCACTAAAACTGGTGATAACAGAAGAGACGCCCAGATCAGAACCACACAGAACATCGAAACTAAAACTGGTGATAACAGAAGAGACGCCGGGATCAGAACCACACAGAACATCGAAAGTAAAACTGTTGATAACGGAAGAGACGCCGGGATCAGAACCACACAGAACATCGTCACTAAAACTGGTGATAACAGAAGAGACGCCCAGATCAGAACCATCCAGAACATCGTCACTAAAACTGGTGATAACGGAAGAGACGCCCAGATCAGAACCATCCAGAACATCGAAACTAAAACTGGTGATAACAGAAGAGACGCCCGGATCAGAACCACACAGAACATCGAAACTAAAACTGTTGATAACGGAAGAGACGCCGGGATCAGAACCACACAGAACATCGTCACTAAAACTGGTGATAACAGAAGAGACGCCCGGATCAGAACCACACAGAACATCATGACTAAAACTGGTGATAACAGAAGAGACGCCCGGATCAGAACCACACAGAACATCAAAACTAAAACTGTTGATAACGGAAGAGACGCCGGGATCAGAACCACACAGAACATCGTCACTAAAACTGGTGATAACAGAAGAGACGCCCAGATCAGAACCATCCAGAACATCGAAACTAAAACTGGTGATAACAGAAGAGACGCCCGGATCAGAACCACACAGAACATCGAAACTAAAACTGTTGATAACGGAAGAGACGCCGGGATCAGAACCACACAGAACATCGTCACTAAAACTGGTGATAACGGAAGAGACGCCCAGATCAGAACCATCCAGAACATCGAAACTAAAACTGGTGATAACAGAAGAGACGCCCGAATCAGAACCACACAGAACATCGAAACTAAAACTGGTGATAACGGAAGAGACGCCGGGATCAGAACCACACAGAACATCAAAACTAAAACTGTTGATAACGGAAGAGACGCCGGGATCAGAACCATCCAGAACATCGAAACTAAAACTGGTGATAACAGAAGAGACGCCCGGATCAGAACCACACAGAACATCGAAACTAAAACTGTTGATAACGGAAGAGACGCCGGGATCAGAACCACACAGAACATCGTCACTAAAACTGGTGATAACGGAAGAGACGCCCAGATCAGAACCATCCAGAACATCGAAACTAAAACTGGTGATAACAGAAGAGACGCCCGGATCAGAACCACACAGAACATCAAAACTAAAACTGTTGATAACGGAAGAGACGCCGGGATCAGAACCACACAGAACATCAAAACTAAAACTGTTGATAACGGAAGAGACGCCCGAATCAGAACCACACAGAACATCGTCACTAAAACTGGTGATAACAGAAGAGACGCCCGGATCAGAACCACACAGAACATCAAAACTAAAACTGTTGATAACGGAAGAGACGCCGGGATCAGAACCACACAGAACATCGTCACTAAAACTGGTGATAACGGAAGAGACGCCCAGATCAGAACCATCCAGAACATCGAAACTAAAACTGGTGATAACAGAAGAGACGCCCGGATCAGAACCACACAGAACATCGAAACTAAAACTGGTGATAACGGAAGAGACGCCCAGATCAGAACCACACAGAACATCGTCACTAAAACTGGTGATAACGGAAGAGACGCCCAGATCAGAACCATCCAGAACATCGAAACTAAAACTGGTGATAACAGAAGAGACGCCCAGATCAGAACCACACAGAACATCGAAACTAAAACTGGTGATAACAGAAGAGACGCCCGGATCAGAACCACACAGAACATCAAAACTAAACCTGACGATAACAGAAGAGACGCCGGGATCAGAACCACACAGAACATCGAAACTAAAACTGGTGATAACAGAAGAGACGCCCGGATCAGAACCACACAGAACATCAAAACTAAACCTGACGATAACAGAAGAGACGCCGGGATCAGAACCACACAGAACATCATGACTAAAACTGGTGATAACAGAAGAGACGCCCGGATCAGAACCACACAGAACATCATGACTAAAACTGGTGATAACAGAAGAGACGCCCGGATCAGAACCACACAGAACATCATGACTAAAACTGGTGATAACAGAAGAGACGCCCGGATCAGAACCACACAGAACATCAAAACTAAAACTGGTGATAACAGAAGAGACGCCCGGATCAGAACCACACAGAACATCGAAACTAAAACTGGTGATAACAGAAGAGACGCCCGGATCAGAACCACACAGAACATCGAAACTAAAACTGGTGATAACAGAAGAGACGCCCGGATCAGAACCACACAGAACATCATGACTAAAACTGGTGATAACAGAAGAGACGCCCGGATCAGAACTAAAAGGGAAATAAATGTAAGAAAATGACGTCCCATAATCCAGCGCTCACCTTCTAAACACCGTCATTTCATCTCGTTTGTTCATTTTGTGACGTCGATGGATTTTCCAGCTTTAAAAATATTAATAATAATAATGATAATAAGAATAATAATAAAAATAATAATAATAATATCTCAGTGCACCTCGTCTGTATCGTGTGTTCGACAGGAGCCGGACAGGAAGCCGTCGTCCTCATCATCATCGTCTGGTTAAACTCTGAAGTCCATTTCCATCACATCCCAGTTAAACAAGGTGGTGGATCTAAAAGCAGAGCAGGAAGGATTCAGCAGCTCTGAATCTCGAGGATCTAAACACGCCGAGAGAGACTCGCTACGTCTAAAATCAGTCTCTGGATCCTCAGGTGGGTTCGAGACCCCGGTCGGGCTCTAACGAGAACGCTTTTATTGTTTAATCATCTGTTCCACCTTTCTTCTTCTTTCTGATTAATTCCTGCTCCACCCTAAACCTCGTACCCCTGACCGTCCATTTCTGACCCTGCCTCTGTACAGCTGAGATGAGTCCTGGTGAGATTGTACTCGAACCTGCTGCCGAGGACGATTCCTTCTCCGATGCGTCTCTACTGCACAGTGGTGAGTCCGAAACGTAGAACTCATTTCTAATAAAGATTTACTCTGTGATTGTGTGTAAGATGTAAAGTGATAATACTAACACAGAATACCTCTTTTAAGTCGAGATTGTCGGAGCTGGATGGACGCCACATATCGGAGAAAGCCTGGAGGAGGAACTGAGCACGTTCTCCAGCTACTCCATCCACACAGGTCAGCCAGACGTCTTTTAAGCTCACGCGGGACATAACATGACGTGGCGGGTCGGATTTGAGTTTGACACACGTGTTCTATACAGTTGTTCTACATCTGATGTGTTGGAGATCAATTACTAACAGTGATGTAATGACGTTTGTGTAAACAGTAGCTGGTGATAAGAGCAGAACTTCAGTCCGGAGGAGGAGCAGCTCTCCTTCTAAAGTTCTGACCAGATTCACAGCTTTTATAGAACAAATCTTCTCTACTGCTGGTGAGATTGTACTCGAACCCGCTGCCGAGTACGATTCCTTCTCCAATGCGTCTCTACTGCACAGTGGTGAGTACGATACAGCACGACCACTAGAAGCGTTTTTATTCAGAATGAAATATTAAATGTAATAGATTGAAGTTTTGAGTGAAGGATCCAGTTCAGGTTTGATGTAGAACTCATTTCTAATAAAGATTTACTCTGTGATTGTGTGTAAGATGTAAAGTGATAATACTAACACAGAATACCTCTTTTAAGTCGAGATTGTCGGAGCTGGATGGACGCCACATATCGGAGAAAGCCTGGAGGAGGAACTGAGTATGTTCTCCAGCTACTCCATCCACACAGGTCAGCCATACGTCTTTTAAGCTCACGCGGGACATAACATGACGTGGCGGGTCGGATTTGAGTTTGACACACGTGTTCTATACAGTTGTTCTACATCTGACGTGTTGGAGATCCGTTACTAACATTGATTTAATGACGTTTGTGTAAACAGTAGCTGGTGATAAGAGCAGAACTTCAGTCCAGAGGAGGAGCAGCTCTCCTTCTAAAGGTCGGTCCAGCCTCACATCTTCTCTACTGCTGCATTAATAACTGAGAATAGTAGACTTTATATCAGATTAAAAACACGCCCTGTTTTACAGAGGACTTTGATAGACGGTACAGGATGGGGGAGCTCCTGGGGAAAGGCGGCTGTGGTTCGGTCTACGCAGGATTCCGGAGGACTGATGGACAAGAGGTGAAATATTTACTCGGCTCTGCTCAGCACGACACCAGAAGTGTTCATCATCACAAGCTGCTCCGTTATATTCCTTTATGATTTTATTCACTTTGTTCTGCGTGTTTAACAGGTCGCTATAAAGATCGTCCTGAAGACGACCTACGACGAATTCATCACCATCGTAAGTGACATGTTTACACTTGTGAAATACTGCAGCATCATCCAGATAAAAAACCAAATACAGACCAAAACTAGGTGTCCATAAACTTTCTAACATTAACTAACACACCTTACTGAGTCAGGATCCAGATACAGATTTACATTTACATTTACATTTTCAGCATTTAGCAGAAGCTTTTATCCAAAGCGACTTACACAGTGAGCGAAACACGATGAGCAATTGAGGGTTAAGGGCCTTGCTCAGGGACCCAACAGTGGCAACTTTGTGGTGGCGGGGCTTGAACCGGCAAACCCTCTGTTTACTAGTCCAGTACCTTAACCACTGAGCTATCACTGGCCCCAGATCACATTTACATTATCAGATGCTTTTATCTAAAGTGACTTACAGTACAGTGACAGTATACAGTCTGAGCTATTGAGGGTTAGGGGCCTTGCTCAAGGGCCCAACAGTGGCAATGTGGCAGTTATGGGGCTTGAAACAGCGACCTTTCGATTACTAGTTCAAAACCTTAAGCACTTGACTACAACTGCCCACAATACATCTATCTGTCTGTCTGTTAAGATTCAATCTATCTATCTGTCTGTCTGTCTGTCTATATCTGTCTGTCTGTCTGTCTTTCTATATCTATCTATCTATCATGCCACTAGGTCTGTTGATTATTGGTTCCAATCCCACACTAACCACGTCTGCTTCTATTTTAGCCTGGAGAGAAGAACAGCCTCCCAAAAGAGGTGGCGTTAATGCTGATGGCGTCCAGGCCACCTCGCTGTGACCACGTCCTAGAGCTTCTGGAATGGTTCGACACTCCAGAGTGTTACGTCCTGATCCTGGAGCGACCCGCCCTCTGCGTGAACCTCTTCGAGTACCGCAGAGACGACGCCCTTCCTGAACCTCTGGCTCAGATCATCATGCGTCAGGTGGTTTTCGCTGCACGTCACTGCCAGGATCGAGGGGTTCTTCACCGAGACCTCAAGGAGGAGAACCTGCTGGTGTCTTTGGACAGATTAGAAGTGAAGCTCATTGATTTTGGGTGTGGGGACCTGCTCAAGTCGAGCCCCTACAGGAGATTTTCAGGTAATTGTACCTCAGAGGTCAGTAGTTATGAGACACAGATGGAAGCTGTGTGTGACCCTCACTGACCTCTCTCACTTTTACTCAGGCACCATGTTATACGTTCCACCTGAATGGATCAAGCGAGGTAGGTATCATGGCTGCCCTGCAACAGTCTGGAGTCTGGGCATCTTACTGTTCGTTTTAGTGTGTGGAGAGCTGCCCTTCTGGAACGAGAGGGAGATCACTGCTGGACGCCTGAAGTTCAAACCTGGTGTGTCTGAGGGTAAGAAGATGCAGGACGTTCACATTTAAACCCGTGTACACACAGTTGCCATCAGGATTCTGATCTGTACTGCACCCACAGCCTGCCGTCATCTCATCAGGAGGTGCCTGAGCAAGAATCCAAAGAAGCGGCCCAGCCTCGAGAAGATCCTGGAGCACCACTGGTTTCCAGAGAGCCTCAAGAACTACGTAAGTCCAGGTCAGTCAGAAGAGATAGAAACAGACCTCAATGGATTTAGCTAAGAGACTGTATTAGCATGTAGCTCAGATCACGTGTTGTGATGAATTATTCATTATTAATGTGTGTTTATTCTACAGGCACCTGTATAGATTTAGCAGACGGATCACAGGTGAGCATATCAGGGTCTGATGTTTGCTTCCATGTAATGTTGGAGGAAGTCAGCAGGACTGGTGGAGATCAGCGATATTTTGTGGATCATCTTGACGAGTCGGTGGACTGAATAATCCAGACGTTTTTCACGCTGCGTTTCATCCGTTTCACCCGTTAGATCTTTATTATCCTGATTATTATCCTGATATCTCATTAACACATGATGGAAATTCATCTCACCTCATTATTTACAGCACCACAGCACAGGTCTGCTACAAGAACCAGATCCAGAGAATTCCAGCTGAGGTTCAGATCATCTCAATTCCTCAGCACCATCAGTGTACCATCAGTACACCATTAGAGTACCATCAGTGAACCATCAGTACACCATTAGAGTACCATCAGCGCACCATCAGTGCACCATCAGTGCACCATCAGTGAACCATCAGTACACCATCAGTGCACCATCAGTGTACCATCAGTGTACCATCAGTGTACCATCAGTGCACCATCAGTGTACCATCAGTGTACCATCAGTGTACCATCAGTGTACCATCAGTGTACCATCAGTGAACCATCAGTGTACCACCAGTACACCACCACACCAGATCAGAAAGGTGAGCGCTGGAGAAAGTCGCTTAATAAAGAATTAATCTCAGAATAATAATCATCACCTCATTTCAAACATGCTTCTAATCTGGAGACTAAACTCTTCTTCCTAAAACATGGATTTACCACTAATGATGGATTTGGGTGTATGCTTTGGGTTATTGTCCTATAGAAACGAGTCTAACCTACAGACAGAAGCAACCAGATTTGGGCACCTTGATACCTGGCAGGAAACGGAACATAGCCCTAAACCGTCACTGAGCCGATCAACGATCTACAGTGAGTCTGGAAATGAATTCTGCTCACGTTTAACACATTTTTATTCTGTTTAATTGTTATTTAACTGTCAGTTTATTATTCTGTGTTCCTGCTATCTACAGGTCAACAACCTCGTCTGTCCTGTCCAGTCCTGAAGACACTTCGACCTTCTCCGTCTGGTTTATGAGACGAGCTGAAACATAAACCTTAAACAAAATCAATAAAATGTCTTTAAAACTGTGAAGTGTGGTGAAGGAATCATTATGTTTTAAGTCGCTATTTTTCTCTAGGACCTAAAAACTGAGATCAGAATGAATCTAAATTCTTCTACTTTAAATCAAGACGTTTTATAAGCTGCTGTTACTGCAGCGCTGCATCACCTGAACCTGAATATAACCAGGAGCTTCGTTCAGGAGTCGGGCTCGGCCCCTTAGTTCCAGTGAAAGGAACTCTTAATGCTTCAGCACACCAAGAGATTCTGGACAATTTCATGCTCCCAACTTTGTGGGAACAGTTTGGGGATGGCCCCTTCCTGTTCCAACATGACTGCGCACCAGTGCACAAAGCACAAGCTCCATAAAGACGTGGATGAGCCAGTTTGGTGTGGAAGAACTCGACTGGCCTGCACAGAGTCCTGACCTCAACCCGATAGATAGAACACCTCTGGGATAAATAAGAGCGGAGACTGTAAGCCAGGGCTTCTCGTCCAACATCAGTGTCTGACCTCACAAATGCGCTTCTGGAAGAATGGTCTAAAATTCCCATAAACACACTCCTAAACCTTGTGGAAAGCCTTCCCAGAGGAGTTGAAGCTGTTATAGCTGAAAAGGGTGGTGACATCATATTAAACCCTGTGGATTAAGAATGGGAGTCACTCAAGTTCATATGTGTGTGAAGGCAGACGAGCGAATACGTATAGAGTATAATATAGTGTATAATATAGTGTATATATATAGTGTATAATATAGAGTATAATATAGATTATAATATAGTGTATAATATAGAGTATAATATAGATTATAATATAGTGTATATATATAGTGTATAATATAGAGTATAATATAGATTATAATATAGTGTATAATATAGAGTATAATATAGATTATAATATAGTGTATAATATAGTGTATATATATAGTGTATAATATAGAGTATAATATAGACTATAATATAGTGTGTAATATAGTGTGTAATATAGTGTATAATATAGTGTATAATATAGTGTATAATATAGTGTATAATATAGAGTATAATATAGTGTATAATATAGTGTATAATATAGTGTATAATATAGTGTATATATATAGTGTATAATATAGAGTATAATATAGAGTATAATATAGATTATAATATAGTGTGTAATATAGTGTATAATATAGTGTGTAATATAGTGTATAATATAGTGTGTAATATAGTGTATAATATAGTGTATAATATAGAGTATAATATAGTGTATAATATAGTGTGTAATATAGTGTATAATATAGTGTATAATATAGTGTGTAATATAGTGTATAATATAGTGTATAATATAGTGTATCATATAGTGTGTAATATAGTGTATAATATAGTGTATAATATAGAGTATAATATAGTGTATAATATAGTGTATATATATAGTGTATAATATAGTGTATAATATAGAGTATAATATAGTGTATAATATAGAGTATAATATAGTGTATAATATAGTGTATAATATAGTGTGTAATATAGTGTATAATATAGTGTATAATATAGTGTATAATATAGAGTATAATATAGTGTATAATATAGTGTATAATATAGTGTGTAATATAGTGTATATATATAGTGTATAATATAGTGTATAATATAGAGTATAATATAGTGTATAATATAGAGTATAATATAGTGTATAATATAGTGTATATATATAGTGTATAATATAGTGTATAATATAGTGTATAATATAGAGTATAATATAGTGTATAATATAGTGTATAATATAGTGTATAATATAGTGTGTAATATAGAGTATAATATAGTGTATAATATAGAGTATAATAAAGTGTATAATATAGAGTATAATAAAGTGTATTATATAGTGTATAATATAGAGTATAATATAGTGTATAATATAGTGTATAATATAGTGTGTAATATAGAGTATAATATAGTGTATAATATAGAGTATAATAAAGTGTATTATATAGTGTATAATATAGAGTATAATATAGTGTATAATATAGAGTATAATATAGTGTATAATATAGTGTATAATATAGTGTATAATATAGTGTGTAATATAGTGTATAATATAGTGTATAATATAGAGTATAATATAGTGTATAATATAGTGTGTAATATAGTGTATTATATAGTGTATAATATAGAGTATAATATAGTGTATAATATAGTGTGTAATATAGTGTATAATATAGTGTATAATATAGAGTATAATATAGTGTATAATATAGTGTGTAATATAGTGTATTATATAGTGTATAATATAGAGTATAATATAGTGTATAATATAGAGTATAATATAGTGTATAATATAGTGTGTAATATAGTGTATAATATAGTGTGTAATATAGAGTATAATATAGTGTATAATATAGAGTATAATAAAGTGTATTATATAGTGTATAATATAGTGTATAATATAGTGTATAATATAGTGTATAATATAGTGTGTAATATAGAGTATAATATAGTGTATAATATAGAGTATAATAAAGTGTATTATATAGTGTATAATATAGAGTATAATATAGTGTATAATATAGAGTATAATATAGTGTATAATATAGTGTATAATATAGTGTATAATATAGTGTGTAATATAGTGTATAATATAGTGTATAATATAGAGTATAATATAGTGTATAATATAGTGTATAATATAGTGTGTAATATAGTGTATAATATAGTGTATATATATAGTGTATAATATAGTGTATAATATAGAGTATAATATAGTGTATAATATAGTGTATAATATAGTGTGTAATATAGTGTATAATATAGTGTATAATATAGTGTATCATATAGTGTGTAATATAGTGTATAATATAGTGTATAATATAGAGTATAATATAGTGTATAATATAGTGTATATATATAGTGTATAATATAGAGTATAATATAGAGTATAATATAGAGTATAATATAGAGTATAATATAGAGTATAATATACTGTAGATTATAATATAGTGTGTAATATAGTGTATATATATAGTGTATAATATAGAGTATAATATAGAGTATAATATAGAGTATAATATAGAGTATAATATAGAGTATAATATAGAGTATAATATAGAGTATAATATAGAGTATAATATACTGTAGATTATAATATAGTGTGTAATATAGTGTATATATATAGTGTATAATATAGAGTATAATATAGAGTATAATATAGAGTATAATATAGAGTATAATATAGAGTATAATATAGAGTATAATATAGAGTATAATATAGAGTATATATATAGTGTATAATATAGAGTATAATATAGAGTATAATATAGATTATAATATAGTGTATATATATAGTGTATAATATAGAGTATAATATAGAGTATAATATAGAGTATAATATAGTGTATATATATAGTGTATAATATAGAGTATAATATAGAGTATAATATAGAGTATAATATACTGTAGATTATAATATAGTGTGTAATATAGTGTATATATATAGTGTATAATATAGAGTATAATATAGAGTATAATATAGAGTATAATATAGAGTATAATATAGAGTATAATATAGAGTATAATATACTGTAGATTATAATATAGTGTGTAATATAGTGTATATATATAGTGTATAATAAAGAGTATAATATAGAGTATAATATAGAGTATAATATAGAGTATAATATAGAGTATAATATAGATTATAATATAGTGTATACAGTATATATAGTGTATAATATAGAGTATAATATAGAGTATAATATAGTGTATAATATAATGTATAATATAGAGTATAATATAGAGTATAATATAGAGTATAATATAGAGTATAATATAGTGTATAATATAGTGTGTAATATAGTGTATAATATAGTGTATAATATAGTGTGTAATATAGTGTATAATATAATGAGATCAGCAAGCGCTCCTGGACATTAAATCATTAATATAAATGTATTGAGGCGACAGCAGTCCCTCGTGTTCCGATGCACGAAGCAGCAGCCTCTTTGTTTACACTCGTAACGGTGAAGGAGGAAGAAGCACAAAAGAAGCAGACGTGCTGGGATTCTGTGCAGAACTTGAAAAACATGCTTCATCCTCTTCTGAGTTTTTGCTTGCAAATGTTGTGTCACTCATGAATGTCGCTCATGAACAACGATGCTCAGATTCAATCCCAACGGGACATCAGGAACTGCCGTGTGCTGGCTTTCACAGGCACGTGGCTTGGCGCTACGGTTCCAGGCAATGGAGTGAATCTCCTGATGTTGAAGTCCAACCTCAGTTAATTTATCTGTGACCTTCATCCCACCCCAAGCAGATAAAAACTGTGCACTGGACTTTCTGTATGAGACCAGTAATGGTCTGAAGAAGTCACTTCCCGATGCTGTTTAAGCACAAAACGTTACCATTTCCCACTTAAGCCGAGCAAGTCTCACGCTGGCAAAACCAGTTCTTCAAACCAGGACGATCTACAAATGGCGTGAGGAGGCCAGGTTCACACTTCAGGTCTGCTTCCATTCAACAGATTGGCAGATCTTCCAGCATAAAATCCTAAACAGAAACCCTGGGTCAACACTGAAGTAAGAGCCAAACTCTAAACTCTCAGCATATAAATCTGGAGATCTAGTGGCACACAGGAGAGCCAGGTATGATCCAAGAACCATCAGGTCCACCAATAGCGCTTTTCCACCAAAAGAACCCTGGTTCTGGTTCTTGAACCGGTTCTGTTCGGGTGTTTGGTAGAGAACCGACCTTCGTTTCCACCAGTTTTTGGGAACCAAGCCTGCGTCATCAATGGTGGGCGTTACATATCGAAGGTAAAGAGTAACATGATGGTGTAGCGTGTAGATTATCTGTGGGGATTTGTGCTGCTGTTACAGATGTTGGTTTTTGTGTAAAAAGCATGGATCAGCTGTTGGTGATAAGAAGACGTGACGTGTTTGTCTCAGTTGTTGTTTTCTTTAGTTCATTCACTCTCACCGTGTAATAACCGATTTGCTCAGCGCTCGACTTGAGAGATAAAACATCATTAAAGTTCCATGATACGAACAAACATCTGTGCTCTGTACTGGTTATAAGTGCTCTGTACTGGTTATAAGAGCTCTGTACTGGTTATAAGAGCTCTGTACTGGTTATAAGTGCTCTGTACTGGTTATAAGTGCTCTGTGCTGGTTATAAGTGCTCTGTACTGGTTATAAGCGCTCTGTACTGGTTATAAGAGCTCTCTACTGGTTATAAGCGCTCTGTACTGGTTATAAGAGCTCTGTACTGGCTATAAGTGCTCTGTACTGGTTATAAGTGCCTCTGTACTGGTTACAAGTGCTCTGTGCTGGTTATAAGTGCCTCTGTACTGGCTATAAATGCTCTGTACTGGTTATAAGAGCTCTGTACTGGTTATAAGTGCTATAGTGAGAGTTCTGCCAGACATGCTGAGATGAGAGCTGACCCTTGGGTGTCTGAAGGAGGGAATAACGGAATCAGTTGAGTATCATTTGCATACAAATGGTAAGAAAAGCCAAGGAATGATGTGACTTTACCATGAAAATGGGTGTAGATTGAAAAAGTAAACAGACCAAGTACAGAGCCCTGTGGGACACCAGTTGAAAGATTGCATTTTTGATGCTCATTTATTTGCAAAGCAAGATAGCCAGTATAAATGTAATTGTGAGATTTGTCTGATATAAAAATAGTCAGTATTGCTCCAAATACAGTTTTAACATTACACAATATAAACACGATCATTTATCAGAATGTATATTTTTTTATTTAAGGTAACATAAATAAAATGAGCTAGAATTCTTTACATTGTGTGAATGTATTTACCTTGTTTACCGAGACCGTATGTCAGTAGTAGATCCTCCAGAGTGGTACAGGATGGGGGTGTTTGAGGGCAGAGGTTTTAGGAGTCACGGTTTGCCACTGAGCCACAGTGAGCTGAATATCTTGCTGAACGATCTCTGGTTGGATTAAAACACGCAGAAGTGGATCAGACTTCAGGCTTTAGGTTAATCCGAGCTCTTCCCAGACTGAGTCCGTCTCCGGAGTGCCAGTTCAGTAATCAGACGTATGATAGCACTGCGAGAGCTTCAGAGAGGCTTAATAACAAACTCGGTGAGCACAGCACTGAAACTAATAGGGATTTACAGGAGGGTGCTCGCGGGCTCAGTGTTAGTATTTTTAAGTGAATAACAGGATTCTTTTAATCCTCTTCAGTTCTAGTTTTATCAGTTTCCACAACAGAATAGTATATTTTGTATTTTCTGTCACTGCGCCACCAAAACATTGCCCAAAAATGCTGCACAAATAGGTTTTGTTTTGTATCATATTTGATCTCTCAATAAAAGCTCCTCTGGTGCATGCAGTACATACAAAATCCACCAGGGGCAGAAAACAAGTATCAAATTGTACACATCAAGTTTTTCAGAACAACAACATACATAATGATGATGTAGAGACCTCTAAAACTCATGTATCAAATAGGATACGCTTGGCATTATAGGGTTAAGACATTTACTCCGTTTCGTGTACTAGCCACCACCACTAGAAGATCTCAGATCTTGCTGTAAATGCAGATCTCCAGGTCCTTACTGGTCTTCCACGTCGTCTAGGACCATCTGGTGGTGTCCATTGTATTGAAGTAGATGCTGATCTGCTTAGAGGTAGTCGTAGGACGTGACCAGCTAATCTGATGCGTCGCTGGACCAACATGGTCTGCTTTGCCGTAAGACGTCATCATTTGTTGTGGTAGCTGATACTCAGTATACGGCGTAGACAACGTTGATAGAAGACTGTAGGGTTTAGTGCTCCATAGTTTAGTCTAACTACCGTGGTAAATAAAATATAATAAACACACACCATGTGGCCAAATGTACATGATCACACTGACTGAATTCAGATGATTGAGCCACGCCCATTATTAACGTGTATAAAATCAATTATATACCTCTAAATGTGGTAGGGTTTTTTTGTTTCAGCACCGATGGCAAAGCCAGATCCAAGACAAGTTTGATGTTGAGGAACTTCAGTGACCTGCACAGAACCCGTACCTTAATCCTATTAAATACCTTCAAATTAATTGGAAAGTTCACGACAACTCAAGCATTTAATTAGAGCCACAAACAACAAGATTCAGCAAAACAGGGACCTGAAACTAGGACTAAATACAGGTCTTCAGGACCCAGTGTTGCTGTGCAGCACCCACATAACCTGCTACACCACTGAGACACATTATTATTATTATTATTATTATTATTATTATAATCATTCTAATTATTATTATTATTATTATTATTAATAAACTCCTCATTATTATTATTATTATTACAATTATTAAAATTACTATCATAAATATGAATTATTCTTATTACAACTTTAAAGCCTCAAATCCCCTAAAAGCAAGAATGTAAATTATTATTATTATTATTATTGTTATTGTTACTATTATTATTATTATTATTATTATTATTAATATAATGACTATTATTATTATGATTACTATTATCATTATAATTATTATCATTATTATTATTACAATTATTATTATTATTACAATTAGTATTATTATTATGATTATTGTGATTATTATTATTATTATCATCATCATCATTATTATTATTACTATTATTACTATTATTACTATTATTATTTATTATTATTATTATTATTACAGTTATTATTATTATTATTATTATTATTATTATTATTACAATTATTATTATTATTATTACTACTACAATTATTACAATTATTATCATATTATTAATTATTCTTATTACATTTTTAAAGCCCCAAATCCCCTAAAAGCTATAAAAAATATTATTATTATTATTATTATTATTATTATTATTATTATTCAAATTTAAAGCCCCTGAAATCATTAGCTGTTTTTCAAAAAGCTCAAAATGTAGACATACCCTTGGCCATGCAGCACCAACACCAGCTTGTGCATAACAGAGTTTTCTTTATGTGCTCAATAGATGCTGATTAAAGGCACATAAAGTCGACGTGTAAAATTGCTGAAGCGGTTTGGACAGACATGACGGCTATACAAACTCTATACTGGAGAAAATCACAGGAACCCGGCTCTCCTGGTGTATTATAGTCTGGAGACTGAACACCACTAAACTAATAAAGATCGACACTTAAACTGAACAGATCATGAAGCCAGCAGTTATCTGGATTTGCGGTGATCCCCGGCCGGAGAGGAACTGATCCGATTGGACAGAATGGACCTGGTGTAAAGTGCTGGAGGGTCGTATGGAGTCTCAGATGGCCAGCGGTGGTGCAGCTTAGGGTGTGCGCTCGGACTACTTTCATTCTGCATTAGTGTCAGCAAGATAAATGAAAGTCATGGAGAGATGTTCCTCCAACCTGCGGCCATAATAAGCTTCCAGTAATGTTATTCATATCCACTATAACACACAGTCCTACTGCACCACATCCAAACAAAGCACTTGCACACCACGTCTGATTATTTATTCATGTATTTCATTTATGTAATATAATGCATTTTATTATTTCTTTAGTGAAAATGCTGCATCACACCAGAGCACTAGAAATACAACCCCAAATCAGAAAAAGTTGGGACAGGATGGAAAATGTAAATAATAAAAACACAAAGTTCCTCACATTTGCTTTGACTTTGATTTGATGTCAGACAGGATGAACCTGAGATATTTCATCTTTTATCTGCTTAACTTAATTTCATTTATTAATAAACATCCATTCCTGCATTTCATTGAGGTAAAACACTAAATAATAATGTGATGTTAAACAGGTGATGTGAACAGGTGATTGTGATCATGGTTCGGTACAAAAGCAGCATCCAGGAAAGGCTGAGAGTCTCTGATGAGTAAAGATGATCAGAGGATCCAGTTTGTCCACAAATGTGTGAGAAAATAATTGAAGTGTTTAAAAACAATGAACCTCAAAGAAAGATTGGAAGGGATTTGCATGTTCTCCCTCTACAGTGCAGAATATCATTAAACCATTCAAGGAATCAGGAGGAATTTCAGTGTGTAAAGGTGGAGGGTGCAGCTTAATCTGAACGCTCGTGATCTTCCATCCCTCAGACGCCATCAAGAACCTCCACTCAACACTAGCTGATATAACCACATGGGTGAGGGATTAGTTTATCAAACCTTTATCAGCTCTACAATACAGAGTTACTGCACTAATCATACTTAACACTTTACTGTGCAAACAAGAAGCCTCATGTTAACCATGTCCAGAAGCGGCGTCCACTTCTCTGGGCTCGGAGGCATCTAGGATGGACCATCACACAGTGGAAACGTGGATTGTGGTCAGATAAATCAGCATTCCAGCTCTTTTATGAAAAAAAAGGACGCCATGTGCTCCGGATCAAAGATGAAAAGGATCCAGACTGTTATCAGTAACATGTCCAAAAGCCAGGGTGTGTCATGGTATGGGGGTGTGTCAGTACGAGGGTCTGTCATGGTATGGGGCGTGTCAGTACGAGGGTCTGTCATGGTATGGGGTGTGTCAGTACCAGGGTGTGTCATGGTATGGGGGTGTGTCAGTACGAGGGTCTGTCATGGTATGGGGCGTGTCAGTACGAGGGTCTGTCATGGTATGGGGTGTGTCAGTACCAGGGTGTGTCATGGTATGGGGGTGTGTCAGTACGAGGGTCTGTCATGGTATGGGGTGTGTCAGTACCAGGGTGTATCATGGTATGGGGGTGTGTCAGTACGAGGGTCTGTCATGGTATGGGGCGTGTCAGTACGAGGGTCTGTCATGGTATGGGGTGTGTCAGTACCAGGGTGTATCATGGTATGGGGGTGTGTCAGTACGAGGGTCTGTCATGGTATGGGGCGTGTCAGTACCAGGGTGTATCATGGTATGGGGGTGTGTCAGTACGAGGGTCTGTCATGGTATGGGGCGTGTCAGTACCAGGGTGTATCATGGTATGGGGGTGTGTCAGTACGAGGGTCTGTCATGGTATGGGGGTGTGTCAGTACGAGGGTCTGTCATGGTATGGGGGTGTGTCAGTACCAGGGTATATCATGGTATGGGGGCGTGTCAGTACGAGGGTCTGTCATGGTATGGGGGTGTGTCAGTACCAGGGTGTATCATGGTATGGGGGCGTGTCAGTACCAGGGTGTGTCATGGTATGGGGTGTGTCAGTACCAGGGTGTATCATGGTATGGGGGTGTGTCAGTGCCCTTGGTAAAGGTCATTTACTCTCTGTGATGCAGCATTAATACAGAAAAGTACACTGAGATCTTAGAGCAACATGTGCTGCCTTCAAGACGTCGTCTTTTCCAGGGACGTCCAGCATTTTTCAACAAGACGATGCAAAACCACCTGCTGCACACATTACAATGTGGTAAACGCTTTACCGTCCCAACTTTTTTTGGAATGTGTTGCAGGTCTAAAATGTTTATTAATAAATGAAATGAAGTTGAGCAGATAATAGATGAAATATCTCAGCTTCATCCTGTCCCAACTTTTTCCTGAGTTGGCGTTGTATATTATGTTCTTATTAAAATGTTTTTTTTTCTTAGAGAATTAGGCCTGTATTCATACGAGGGAATGTACAGAGATGTAAAATAATAAAGTATATTGTACAGTTTTTAAGTATTTCCCTGAGCACACTATAGCCAGAAATAAGTGGACGTGTGCATGTAAAAGCACCGATTCTAAAACCGAAGGTCTTTTCTATCTATAAGAGCATCTACAGTTTCCATTTCTGCAGCCTCCAGTCTGCGTGTTCAAGTGCTCCTGGAATTATTGACCAAACTGAAGAAATAAACCCAGGATAAAATAAACGCTAACATGAGATCAGCCTGGAATTGAGAGCTTCAGCGTGGAATGAGAGTGTCAATCAGCAGGAAGGGCTGAAATTATAATCCGCTCGCTCGGGTTGCTCTGTAATTACTTATATTGTGTAAATGCAAATTTGTGCATGGAATGTGTTATTTAAATCAGCCCAGATTGCCGAGCTCTTATCCACTAGATACTCATTCCACATTTTTTCCAGGGACACTTTTGAGAAATTAAAAAGCACACGGTCCCACAATCAATAGCGGGTCAGGGAGGAAAATTGCTTTTCAGTGCAGCACTTGATTGCATTTATCACCCTGAAGAATCAGTGATGTATGATACAATGAGTGTGATGGAACATCATGCAGGCACAGATCTGCACGAGAGAGCCGCGTATTACCAAGAACGTCCAGATTTAGTCTTTATTTGTGTGTATAAGGATGATATTTTCTTAACCGCTTATCCAATCAGGGTCGTGGGGGGGGGGGGGGGGGGGGGGGGTGCTGGAGCCTATCCCAGCTTTTCAATGGGTGCAAGGCACACAGTAACACCCTGGACGGAGTGCCAGTCCATCACAGGGCGCGCACACACACACACACACACACACACACACACACACACACACACACACACACACATTCAGCTATAGGGGCAATTTAGTATCTCCAATTAACCTGACTGCATGTTTTCGGACTCGTAGACACGGGGAGAACATGCAAATCCACACAGAAAGGACCCGGACCGCCCCACCTGGGGATCGAACCCAGGACCTTCTTGCTGTGAGGCGACAGTGCTACCCACAAAGCCACCATAATTTATATCAGTGAACGTATATTTCTATATGCTGTTAAATTTTGGGTCCTGTGGATCTGGAGGCGGTTCAGATGTTCATCCAATGTCTGGATGGGTTTGTTTCGGCTACTTTTGGCCCTCGTCTTCTTTATTACAGATCAGATCAAAATCTGGCATAAGGACGTCTATCCTCATCACCCTAACCGATACTGGCATTTATGTACAGTGTATTTATATTATCAGCATAAAGCAGACACTTTTATCCAAAGCGACTGTATAGTGTCTATAAAGTTGAAGGCCATAGCCGAGTAGCCTAGTGGTTAAGGTACTGGACTAGTAATCAAAAGGTCGCTGGTTCAAGCCCCACCACTGCCATGTTATCAATGTTGGGCCCTTGAGCAAGGCCCTTAACCCTCAATTGCTCACACAGTTTACTGTCACAGTACTGTAAGTCGCTTTGGATATAGGGTGTCTGCTAAATGCTGAAAACGTAACCATAAATTAAGGTTAAGTGCCTTGCTCTTTATGTGGCAGTGTTGGGGCTTGAACCAGTGACCTTTCGATTACTACTCCAGTACATTAACCGCTTAAATGGTACCGGTGCGTGGGTCATTAATACCGGGCCGCACAGAAAGAATGAATAATTAGAGACGCTACAGGTTTGATTCCCAGGTGGGGCGGTCCGGGTCCTTTCTGTGTGGAGTTTGCATGTTCTCCCTGTGTCTGCATGGGTTTCCTCCGGGTGCTCCGATTTCCTCCCACAGTCCAAAAACATGCAGCCATGCTGATTGGAGACACTGAATCGTCCTATAGGTGCCAGCCGCTAGGATGCATAACAATGCACCAGTGCATCATAGTGCCGGTCCCAAGCCCAGGTAAATAGGGAGGGTGTGTCAGGAAGGGCATCCGGCATAAAAACTGTGCCACATCAATAATGCAGATCACGATCCGCCAGCAACCCCTAACGGGAGCAGCTGAGAAAATAGAGTTCAGCTGAGTAGTTAAAACATTAAACTTCTTGTCTTTTATACTTTTTATCAAATAAATTACAGTCATAAGGATTTATTTGGAATTAGGTTTGTTATAGCCGCTCTGTTCAGCATCATTTGCTTACTACAAATGAATGTTGGTCTCAGCGCCGCGTTCTCTCACCGTTACTGCCGGTGGATCTAACTGCAGCGATGTACCAGATGATCTAATAAGTAGATTTTTATTGACATCTCTTTTGAGGCAGTTTGAAGGAATTAAAAAGCACGCGGTCCAGCGATCAATAACGGCTCGGGGAGAAGATTGTTTTTCGGCGCGGCACTTGACTGCAATTATCACCTTCAAGAATCAGTGATGGATGATACGATGATCGTGGTGCATTCTGGAGGAAAATGACTGCACGTCTGCGTACTCGTCTGGGCGCTATCTCGTTTCTTCATCTATTCTTCTGATGCGAGATCCACAAAGGTGATAAACCATAAACACTGCTCAGTTACAAGTACTAATTGAAGAATTAACTGAAAAACATTTGAGGATGTGCGACTATATTGATGCAGTCTTTATTAAAAACTAACTTAGGAGGTGCACAGCTTCGGTTCTGGCCTGGTAGCCGGTCGGCTGATGTGTTGGGTCATGATGGTGAAGGAGGTTGGTGATGTCCAGGGCTACCTTCTGACTGTACCTTTAGTTCTCTTGTATGTAGGATTATGTTCCAAACATCTAACTGCAAGTTTGTTTGCTCCCAAGTTTCTGTTCCAGCTCTTGGTGGCTGCAGTTCAACCTTCTACTACCTGAGGCTGGATCCTGCCATGCTGTCAAAGCCATCCACGCTGGACTGTTAGATATTGAATATTGTAAATATGCAGTGACCGCACCACCAATGGACGTAACATCCAGAAACTCACCACTAAATATACAGGTACAATGAGAAACCTGCAAACTCTGAGTTCTAAAATTATTCCTGTTATTTGTTGCACTATTAGTACGTTCATAACAGAGATGTTCAATCATTTATCATTAATAAGTAAAGCAGTCAAAGTAAATTAGAATAACAAATATGGAATATATTAACGCATAGATATCTGGCAAGTCAAAACTACACTGTTAAAAATAAATAAATCACTATTGGATGTAGTCATGACTAAATACATGCACACAGCCTCCTATCAAAGCTACAGATTATTCTGCTAAAATTGGTATTGATCTGCAGACTGTAGATTTTGCAGAGCAACAGAAAGTGAAATTGGTGGTGATTACAGCAAGAGCGTTTATATTGCTTAAAGCTAACCCTGGAGGTTCTCAACCAGGGGGCCTCAGTGAGCCTGTTGCATTTAATTAGTTAAAAATAATTACATGTGACAGGATTGGAAAACCTTATACTTTTCACATGCATTTGTTAACAAATACAACATCATTAGGATGTGATTTTATAAATTAACATCAACAAGTGAATAATTAGTACTGTATAATAAATATTACTATATAATAGCAACAATTGTAAGTACACTTTAAGAACATGTACACATGTATAACACAAATACAGCATATTTTTATAAAATAAAAAAAAACCCGATAGAAACACTTACATTGCAAAATCAAACAACTACTGAAATACTCTCGACTCTTTTAGTCTATTTTTATAGACACAGGTAAACCAGCAAATGTTTGGAACCTGTAGAGTGCATTACATGAAACTTGACCACAATTTACTGTACATTTGCATTAAGAATAAAAATAATAATAAAATAAAGCATTAATCACACAAACATATGCAATCAATTGGTGTAAAATAGGAGCATATTTAGCAGTGGCTGAGGTGCGTTTCGAACTGAGACACCGTGTGTACAGCTCATAAGAAATGATGTAAATAAATGTACTGTTTTTATATACATTAACACATGTCTGTTTTTCAGCACAGGTATGGAGAGACTCTTCCAAAGGTGCATTTTCTCTTATCTCATTATTGAGAAGACCCACCTGAGCTGAGAACTGCACTTTCTAACCTTCTATAGCAGCGCTCCCCAACCTTTTTTTGCACCACGGACCAGTTTCATACAAGATAAAATTGTGATACGAGATAATAAACACCCGTGTGTTGGAAATAAAAGCAGTGTTTTCATTTCTCTAATTATTTATTCTTTCTGAGCAGCCCGGTAATAAATGACCGGTACCGGTCCGCGGCCCGGTGGTTGGGGACCACTGTTCTATAGCATCTAATTTATACAAAATTATAATAAAAGTTTGTATAAAACCAGTTCTAACATGGTTCCAGTAGGTGCCTTTTATTTTTACCTTCACTAAGAGAACATGAGCAGCCTCAGTACAACCCGACAACACTGCTCACCTTCCTAACATTTTCTTTTCTTTTAAATCTCTTCAAATAGCTCAAAATAACTTTATTTTATTTTCTTTTGTTCATAAGTTACCATACCGGTTCAGTCAATG
Source organism: Trichomycterus rosablanca (assembly GCF_030014385.1). Classification (NCBI taxonomy): domain Eukaryota; kingdom Metazoa; phylum Chordata; class Actinopteri; order Siluriformes; family Trichomycteridae; genus Trichomycterus; species Trichomycterus rosablanca. Next base: position 40,430,219 of record NC_085996.1, read on the forward strand.
AGAATGAAAGACTGAACACAGCGCTGTTGTAAACTCTCGCTAATATAGTGTTAAGTCCAGGTTTTGCTAATGACGCTAATGAGCGCGGTGATTCATGGGAAATGTAGTTCATTTAGAACTACAGCGCGTCGCTTTGCGGAATCTACTCGCTTATTACAGATATAACGTTTAATTTTAATATGGATTAAAATAATCCAGCTCATTCTGGCTCATCTATGTTAATAACTTGTCTTTTACATCCGTTTAAAATGAATTTAGATTAAAAGAAATTGTGATGCTTAATGTGTGTGTGTGTGTGTGTGTGTGTGTGTGTGTGTGTGTTACTCTCATTGACAAATAGAACGTCATTACTATTATATCAATATCTTTAAAATAGGAAAGTATAGACATGAATGCATTTTCATATATATTTACACTGATCAGCCATAACATTAAAACCACCTCCTTGTTTCTACACTCTGTCCATTTTATCAGCTCCACTTACCATATAGAAGCACTTTGTAGTTCTACAATTACTGACTGTAGTCCATCTGTTTCTCTACATGCTTTGTTAGCCCCTTTCACCCTGTTCTTCAATGGTCAGGACCACCACAGAGCAGGTATTATTTAGGTGGTGGATGATTCTCAGCACTGCAGTGACACTGACATGGTGGTGGTGTGTTAGTGTGTGTTGTGCTGGTATGAGTGGATCAGACACAGCAGCGCTGCTGGAGTTTTTAAATACCGTGTCCACTCACTGTCCACTCTATTAGACACTCCTACCTAGTTGGTCCACCCTATAGATGTATCTGATCCACTCATACCAGCACAACAAAACATAAAATGAGTGTAGAAACTATATGAGTATATATATATATATATATATTTGTGTTCAATTATGCATGTGTGTGTACATGTGTGTGTCTCTGTGTGTATACGTGTGTGTTTATGTGTGTCTATGTGTGTACATGTGTGTGTGTCTATGTGTCTATATGTGTCTATATGTGTCTATATGTGTGTACATGTGTGTGTGTGTGTGTGTGTGTTGACCTTGAGGAATCATTTTGCTTGTCCCCATTGTTTCTAAATGAAAATAATCGAGTGTTTGATTCTCTTTGATTTTCAGTAAAACTGCAGGTCAGTTCTGAGATCCATCATGTTTTATTTTAAATGACAAACTTGAACAAATACCTCGTCCTGACTTATTAAACATGAAATAATATTTAATAATATTAAATATCCCATCATCCCAAAACAACTGTAGGTTTAGGGTTGGTTACGGGTCATCACATAATAACATATATATAGAGTATATATTAGTATATATATTAGTATAAAACCTGCTGCGTCAGGCTGCACGGTGAGCAGGGAGGAGCGGAATCAAACACTATTTTATATGCTCAGTCGTGTGCAAAATTAGATTTCAAACACTGTCAAGGTTATATTTAAATATTGTGTGAGGATTGAGATACAGCCCTATTGCTCGCCGGCTAAAGCAGTGTCCTCTCCGCTCTGCCAGATCCAGCGTTTTCTATTAACTATCTATGAAAAATTAATGATACTAGAGGCGATTTAGAGAAGCGGCTTCACCTTCGGCATGTTTTGGCAGGATCTACCTAAAGGAAACCTATATAAATAAAGCTGTATAAAAAAACATTATAATTATTAGATGTTTTTGATTCGTCTAGGATTCTTGGAAGTCACTACATAATTCTACGTTTATTATATTATATTTCTGATCTCTTCACTGTGGTAGACCATGCTAAATATATATATATATATTTGTGACAGAATATTTGTAATGTTTAAACAACATAAATGAAGAAGGAATGAAAGAGCAGCTCAGCACGGCCTTCGTTACGCCTGTTAAAGGTCCACAGATCTGATTATTGATTTATTTAAGTGAAATAAATCAATCACTTTCAGTCGGATAAAATGAAGATGATCCTGTTTGCCAATATGCATATCAGAGAACTAGAAAAGGACAGAAAGTCAGTAATGAGCAGTGTAATTAATAAAGGTCAGTGTGCTGTTTACTGGTGTACTGGTACTGGACACTGAATTACTCTCCCATTCAACAGTTAGTCCATAAAGCTTTTCAGTCCATAAAGCTTTTTACAGTCATGAACAAGACGACCAATCAGAACTGGAGATTTACTGTGTTCACATTAGATAGGCAGTTGATAGGCATTGATTGACACTCTCCTGCTCCAGGTGGAGGTTCTTCTACACATCACAACCCTCTCAGATTCTGCCGCTCTTCTGTCTGGCAAACCTGCTTTTCTCTGAAACCGTGGTGCCGGGATGCTCGGTCCAGTCCGGTTTTCTGCAGGCGTATGATGCTAGCACGCTGTATTTTTCGAGGTGTGTTTTGACCTTGTGGAATTATTTAGTTTGCCCCCATAAAGAAAAATGTTTGTTACATACTGTAACTGTGAGTGAAAATAAATGGGTGTTTTCACACGCCACGATTGATCGGTGAAAGAGAATCACACACGAGTCTCCGACAAATCTGTCTGTTCTCCCAAACTATGTTTAGTCACGAAAACCCTAGAAGTGACGAGGGGTTTAATGATATCACGTCCAAAAATGCACGTCAACAAGTAGCGAGTGATCAGAGTTGTTTGTCGCTGATGTGCAGCGTAAAATCAAAGAGGAAAATAAATGAATCTGAGTGGATTTGGCTACGCGACCAGCAGGGGGCGTCTGTACTGTTCTGCAGAAAGAGATGGAAGTCACAAATACTGTAAAGCTTGTGTGTGTGCTGATGTATTCTGATAGAAACTATATTACGCTCCACATATTTACACCCTCCTCGGGTTTCCCTTCTGTATCTTGCATTCACAACAATCACAATCTGATCACAACACCTTTCACACTGCAGGATTTAGAATCACCGACAGGTTCAGATATTTAACATGCTGGATATTTTTCTTGAGCTGCTCGGATCGAGTCGTAGAACAATTCACACACAGTGATCGAGAGCCGAGTTTCGAACGCTGAGTGAACGTCGAGCTGCCACATCTAACAGCGACCAGTCGGCAAACAAAAATCAGTGCAATAATTGTGTAGTGTGAACCAGTCATAAGGCTGCAGGTTGGGCATCATAGAGAACTAATGTTTTTAATTTTGTTCAAACCCTATTTTAAAAAAAGTCCGGTCCGGTTTTCTGCAGGCGTGTGATGCTGTATCACGCTATATCTTCCTGAGAACTCACTCCAGTACTGCAGCGTTTTGGGTCTTATGATGGAACCACCCCAGGGGAGCTGACGGCCCCGAGGATGTCTATTAGCCATCTATAAAAAATTAATGATACTAAAAGCAATTTAAAGAAGTGACTTCCCCTTCTGCATGTTTTTGCAGGATGTACCTAAAGGAAACCTATAAAACCTACACCACTGTGCAAACTGTGAATAATAAAATCATAATTATTAGATGTTTTTGATTTGATTTGTCTAGGATACTTGGAAGTCTTTGACAGCCCCGAGGCAATATGATACCCCCCCTCCCCAAAAAAAATCCATGTTATGCTTGGGCAGCGCCAGTTAGTGGGGTTCTGAAGGTTCCCTGTCGTTCCTTTTTGATGGTCTTGAGATTTTCATGCATTTATTTTGTGCAAATCACAGTAAAACATTGAGATAAATAAAACACTCCAGTCAAACAGCACAAGCATCTGGTCTCGCCGCCTCACAGATTTCTTCAAAAAGTTTCCTCACTTTTTAAACTCTATTTATTAGGAATTATAAAAATAAACTCCATCACTTTTCTACATCGTCACCTTCCGATGCATTTTTCCAGTGTCGTACCAACTTTTTAATGCTGTCGGCAAATAACGTGTTTGGTTGAGCTCGTAGCCACTGATGAGCCGCTGCTTTCACATAATCACATAAGATTTTCTTCCCCTTAAAGCTTCTTTCAGCCTCCAAATATGTGGAAATCAGATGGAGCTAAATCACTGGGTCCATGAAGGCTCATAACTACCACTATCAGCTCTACATGAAGCAGAGACCCTGGGTCTACCACACGCCTGCATGCCCACCAGCAGTGGATGGAGGCTCAGCACACCTTCTGGCAGGAGAGAAACACAAACCAAACAGCACAGAGAGGTCAGAAAAGAGGAGGAGGAGGAGGGAATAATGAAGATCCCTAACCTCCCGGTGGGCTTCCAGTCCAGGATGGCTTTGGCCAGATTGGAGATTTGATGTTCTTGGAGGAGAACCAATGTGATGAAGATCAGGGGCGGGGCGGGGCGGGGCGGGGATGCATATCGCTGTCTAACTAAAGCGTCTCAATAATGATTCTCAAGTTTTTTTGTTTTTTTTAATGCATTTTCTCTTTTTCTTCCGATGTGTAGCGCGTCCAATTTTTACCCACTTACATTACGCTTCCTCTCTACCGGTGCTGACCCCCACAACGATTAAGAAGAGCGAGACTGACACGCCCCCTCCTACAAATGTGCAGTAGCCGACTGCATCTTTTCACCTGCATGAGGCGAGTTCATATGTGGATCAGCTTTGTGTATGGAGAGACACACCCTGATCAGCATTATTCCTCGACTCTGTGCAGCACCATCAACCAGCCAGCAGAGGTCGTATTGCACCAGTTATGAGCTCCCCGTCTGGCATTTCCCTCCCAATTGTTGTTCACACAGCCGCCCAGCCGGATGGCAGAGCTGAGATTCGAACCGATGTATTTGAGATCCGTTTTACCGCTGCGCCACCTGAGTGGCTATGATTCTAAAGTTTGATGTTTATTAGAATCCTCTCTGATTAGTATAAGTCATTTTTATTTCTTTTAGTTCTGTGTTTTGCTTCGTTGCCGACCTTCGTCCCACCATCCTGCAGCCAGAAGTCTGAGGTTAGATCTGTAAATAATCGAGTGTTCTGTGAGACAGGCGGGCGGTAAAAGCTCGGCGGCCAGAGACCTGATGCATTATTGATCTGCTCGGCCGTGAGTGTTTCGGGTTGTAGAAGCGTTCGGTGCACTGAGCTGGACGGAGGAATAAACGCTCCACCTCTGCTCTCCATCCTCCATCACTTCCCAGATTTACCTCCGACCTCTAAGCTCCGTGTTGGGTGAACGTGGTGCGGACCGTAATCGACCGTGTGTGTGCTGGTGGTGTTTGTGATTGATGTGACGGTGTGAGCTGTGCTGGTTTATCGTCTCCTCTCGTCCATGATAATACGAGCGCTAGGAAGCATCACATTCCTCTATAAGCAGCTCTGCTGAGAGGGGTGATAGTGCTAATACACATAGAGGATAGAAATACATCAAAAACATCTAGTGAGTGGCAGTTTTTGCTAAAATGATGCCACCACATGACCATGAGCTTGATGGACATTTCAAAACCATAGGCATTTTTTTAGAGCTTGCATAATACTATCAACATAAGATTTTGGACTGTGTCTGTGGTCATTTTTGACCATGTAAAAAGGGAGCAGAGGTGCAGATGTTTGATGTGTCAGTTTCTCCTAGTAGTAGTATTAATGATAGCAATAGTAGACGCAGGCGGCAGGGTGGCTCGGTGGGTAGCACCGTCGGCTCACAGCAAGAAGGTTCTGGGTTTGATCCCCAGGTGGGACGGTCAGGGTCCTTTCTGTGTGGAGTTTGCATGTTCTCCCCGTATCTGTGTGGGTTTCCTCCGGGAGCTCCGGTTTCCTCCTACAGTCCAAATACATGCAGTCAGGTTAATTGGAGACACTGAATTTCCCTATAGGTGAATGAGTGTGTGTGTAGTGTGTGTACATTATATAGTGTGTGTGGTGTGTGTGTACATTATATAGTGTGTGTACATTATATAGTGTGTGTGGTGTGTGTGTACATTATATAGTGTGTGTACATTATATAGTGTGTGTACATTATATAGTGTGTGTGTACATTATATAGTGTGTGTGGTGTGTGTACATTATATAGTGTGTGTACTATATGTAGTGTGTGTGTGTACATTATATAGTGTGTGTGTACATTATATAGTGTGTGTGGTGTGTGTACATTATATAGTGTGTGTACATTATATAGTGTGTGTACATTATATAGTGTGTGTGGTGTGTGTACATTATATAGTGTGTGTACTATATGTAGTGTGTGTGTGTGTGTGTACATTATATAGTGTGTGTACATTATATAGTGTGTGTGGTGTGTGTACATTATATAGTGTGTGTACTATATGTAGTGTGTGTGTGTACATTATATAGTGTGTGTAGTGTGTGTACATTATATAGTGTGTGTACATTATATAGTGTGTGTGGTGTGTGTGTACATTATATAGTGTGTGTACTATATGTAGTGTGTGTGTGTACATTATATGGGGAACGGGTGTGTGTGTGTGTGTGTGTCTGCCCTGCGATGGACTGGTGCCCCGTCCAGGGTGTTACTGTGTGCCTTGCGCCCATTGAAAAACTGGGACAGGCTCCAGCACCCCCCCCCCCCCCCGACGCCTCAGAATGCTCATACCGAGAAACCTCGTTCTTAATTTTTTTATTTCTTCATTTAAGCATTTCCCTCCCAAAAGCTGATGTCAGTCCATTTCACTTCAAGATTAAACCAGACCAGTCCTGCTTGATGTGAAAACAAAGGAAAGGAAAATAATATCAAAAGAAATAAAATAATAAACCAGGAGACATAAACACACCAGAGCCGGAGAGTCGAGCGCATTACAGGAGCAGCACTTCATCCTGTCTGATTGCCTGGAAACATGAAACATGAAAACAAAAGAGCGCCCGGGTGACCCAAACACAGAGCACGAGAACAAAAACAAGGGAACCGGGAGTGACTAAAAAACAAAGAAGCTGCCACACTAGCCGTGGGCATACGGAATACTGAACGATGCCCGTGGCAGCAGCTACAGAAATGAGAGAGCTGCTACTTTTGTGGGCAGTTGTAGCCTAGTGGTTAAGGTACTGGACTAGTAATCAGAAGGTTGCTGGTTCAAGCCAGGTTGCTACTGTTGGGCCCTTGAGGAAGGCCCTTAACCCTCGATTGTTTGGATTGTATACAGTCACAACTGTAGATCACTTTGGATTATTCGTTAAAAGGGCAGGTGTAGCCTAGCGGTTAAGGTACTGGACTAGTAATCAAATGGTCGCTGAGTAAAGCCCTACCACTGCCAGGTTGCTACTGTTGGGCCCTTGAGCAAGGCCCTTAACCCTTATTTGCTTTGCTTAGGTAATATACTGTCACAGTACTATAAGTCACTTTGCTAAATGCCGAAAATGTAAATGTTTATGCATTAAATTCCTGGAAAACAGAGGTGAAGAACACTCACAGTGAAACTAGTGGAAGAGACAGGAAGTACATCAGGAAGTCCGAGGGGGCATGGAGGCACAGATGACTGACGTGTCAGTTCATCTTCACATCGCGGTCACCTGCGTCTCATTTTTTTTAAAACGCTCCAGGTGGAAGTGCTTCTATTAATCACGCTTCTTTCTTACAGACTTGCCAGCTCCTCTGTTGGGAAAGCAACAGAAACCGTGGCCAGAGTTCCAATCTCAGCTCCGGCTACTAGTCTGCTGGGTGGGAAAAGATGGGACTAAAAAGTGGGCAGAGTCTTTGGGCTGTTTAAGGACCCTGGTTAGTAGGCAGAGGCGCCTGTACAGAACTGGAGGAACGTGGAGATCAGCGCGTGACTCTCCAAAGTACGGTTGAATAAGAAGGGGTCGGTGGAGCGCTCATGCGTCGGAGGGAGGGCGTGTCAGGAGGATATACACTCCTCATACACCAACAGGGTCTCCAGCAGAGGAACTGGCTATGACTAAAATGGGAGAAGACTCAGAGACATCCACCATAACAGGACTTGAGGACATAAAGGATCAGTCAGGGAGGAGAATTTCAGGAATGATTAGCAGGATTTATTTGTGAGCGGGTGTGGCATGATGGTAAAAGTTCTGAAGGGTTCGAATCCCGGACGGGGCTCGCAAATACAGAAGGTGCATGGTGGTACGTGAGCCTAACCATTGTGGGGACACATCAGTGCACCCTTAGTGCAGGTCACAAGCCCGGATAAATAAAAGCCTTCAGGTCAGGAAGGGCATTTGGAGTAAAGGCTGTCAAATCAGATATGAGGTTGAATGATCTGCTGTGGCGCCCCCTAGTGAGAGCCAAATTGAATTATTCATTAATTTTTTTTTTTGTCTCAGTTATACCTGGTTCACACTAAACGATTTTTGCCCTGATTTTCGCTCGCCGACTGGTCGCTGCTAGATGGCAACTCGGCGTTCACTCTGGGATCGAAACTCGGCTCTTGAACGCTGTATGTGAACTGTTCAACCACTCGATCCGAGCGGCTTAAGAAAAATATCTAGCATTTTAAATATCTGGACCTGTCGGTGACTCAAAATTCTGTAGTGTGAAGGGCATTGCGTGTGGCAGCGAGTGCTGTGTCAAAGTACAGCCAATGAGAACGCAGGATACGGGGTGACTGTAACCTGGGGGAGGAGTGTAAAAACATGGTACAGGGGTGTAATATAGTTTCTATCAGAATACATCAGCACACACACAAGCTTTACAGTATTTGTGAGCTTATCGTCCACGCCAAACCATAATACCCACGTTCCAACTTCCAACTCACTACAGAACAGAACAGAACAGAACAGAACAGAACAGACGCCTCCTGCTGGTCACGTAGCCAAATCCACTTTTACGTGTTTTCGTGACTAAACGTAGTTTATGAGATCGAACAGACTCGCCTGTGATTCCTCCTGGTGATAGATGGTGTAGTGTGTGACCCTCTATCACCCATCAGTCGTGTAGTGTGAAATACACACCGACATAAAAGACTCCCGATTACAAGAGATCCGGTCGTGTAGTGAGAACTGTACAGAGATCTGAACACGCCGAGAGTCGTGTAGTGTGAACGTGGCATTATGTTGCAACCAGTGAATTAAAAAGAGGAATTATTATTAATATGGATTTTTCTACACCCACAGGATCCACCGGTCAATCAGTTCACATAAGAAACAGTAAAAAACAAAAATAAAACTCAGAGTTTATAAGAGCCGCCGTGTGATTAGCTGTAAAACGACTCCGACCCCAGAGAGGAACCGATTTCTACAGGAGTGATTTTATCAGCTTTATAGAAATGGAGTCCACCACTAACTGTAACCTCAGGTATGTGTAGCTTCTTTTACAGGCTCACACACAGGCACCGAATAAAGTCTGGATCAGTGACGGCTCAGCGCTGAAGCTAATAGACTATTGATCAGAGGGGCGTGGGTTCAAGCCCTGCATACTGAGTTCTGCAATATCATCTTAAAAGTGCACAGGAACACCAGGAACACCGCAGGGGGGAAAGGGGGGAGGGGAGGGGAGGGGAGGGGGGGGGGTGGGGGTAGAACCGGAAACGTCTAACGACACTCAAAATGATCATTATAAAGCAAATGTCACTGCGTACAGTACTAACACACACACACTACTAACACACCTACACACTACTAACACACCTACACACTACTAACACACACACACTACTAACACACCTACACACTACTAACACACACCTACACATACATACACACTACTAACACACCTACACACTACTAACACACACCTACACACTACTAACACACACCTACACATACATACACACTACTAACACACCTACACACTACTAACACACCTACACACTACTAACACACACCTACACATACATACACACTACTAACACACCTACACACTACTAACACACACCTACACATACATACACACTACTAACACACCTACACACTACTAACACACACCTACACACTACTAACACACACCTACACATACATACACACTACTAACACACCTACACACTACTAACACACCTACACATACATACACACTACTAACACACCTACACACTACTAACACACACCTACACATACATACACACTACTAACACACACCTACACACTACTAACACACACCTACACACTACTAACACACACCTACACATACATACACACTACTAACACACACCTACACACTACTAACACACACCTACACATACTGTACATACACACTACTAACACACCTACACACTACTAACACACATTTACACATACATACACACTACTAACACACCTACACACTACTACACACCACTAACACACACCTACACATACATACACACTACTAACACACCTACACACTACTAACACACACCTACACACACATACACACTACTAACACACCTACACACTAATAACACACCTACACACTACTACACACCACTAACACACACCTACACATACATACACACTACTAACACACCTACACACTACTAACACACACCTACACACACATACACATACATACACACTACTAACACACCTACACACAACTACACACCACTAACACACACCTACACATACATACACACTACTAACACACCTACACACTACTAACACACACCTACACACACATACACATACATACACACTACTAACACACCTACACACAACTACACACCACTAACACACACCTACACATACATACACACTACTAACACACCTACACACAACTACACACCACTAACACACACCTACACATACATACACACTACTAACACACCTACACACTACTAACACACACCTACACATACATACACACTACTAACACACCTACACACTAATAACACACCTACACACTACTACACACCACTAACACACACCTACACATACATACACACTACTAACACACCTACACACTACTAACACACACCTACACACACATACACATACATACACACTACTAACACACCTACACACAACTACACACCACTAACACACACCTACACATACATACACACTACTAACACACACATACACACTACTAACACACCTACACATACATACACACTACTAACACACATACACATACATACACACTACTAACACACCTACACACTACTAACACACACCTACACACAACTAACACACACACACACACCTACACACTAATAACACACCTACACACTACTACACACCACTAACACACACCTACACATACATACACACTACTAACACACACCTACACACAACTACACACTACTAACACACACACACCTACACACTAATAACACACCTACACACTACTAACACACCACGAACACACACCTACACATACATACACACTACTAACACACACCTACACACTACTAACACACACACACCTACACACTACTACACACCACTAACACACACCTACACATACATACACACTACTAACACACACCTACACACAACTACACACTACTAACACACACACACACACCTACACACTAATAACACACCTACACACTACTACACACCACTAACACACACCTACACATACATACACACTACTAACACACACCTACACACTACTAACACACACACACACACACACACCTACACACTAATAACACACCTACACATACATACACACTACTAACACACACCTACACACACACACCTACACACTACTACACACCACTAACACACACCTACACATACATACACACCACTAACACACCTACACACTAATAACACACACCTACACACTACTAACACACACCTACACATACATACACACCACTAACACACTACGTGCTCTGAGAGAGAGGTTCACGCTAACGTTAGTGTTGTGTTCCTAATAAAGTGGACAGTGATTTTCTAGTCACCGGTCAGTTCTATTCGTGTGTAACAGCAGCGTGTTGGAACAATCCAGCATTTCCATACGAGAGAGAAACACACGGCTCTTGTTCTCGGCCAGCAGAGGAACATGAATAGAGAGATTTAATTAGAACCTAATCAGCTTCATTATCACACATTAGCATTTTTAAATTGGACGCCCATCAGACGACACATGAAAGGTTCAGCCGTGAGTTCAGATTTAAGCGGCGTTACTGTGGACGAGGGGAATAACGGCGGGTTTAAACCAGGACCTACAGCACTGAGCTCAAACGTTTACATACACGTACGAGACGAGTCTAAATGTTGGGATTTCATATTTTTTTGGACGTTTATTTCTTCAGTTCTCACCAGGACGAGGTTTTCATCACGGCGCTTCATGTACTGGGATTATTACTGCAGGATCTCCAGCATTTTAAACCTTATAGAGCAAAATAAACTCAATCTGTATAAAATAATAAAACCAGAAGCGTTTAAACACGTCCAGCTCTCACTGATTTATTTTATACAGCTTTATATTTTATACTTCATGTTTATTACCGTCACACCACAGGAGATTTTGCATGTTCACCTCACAATAAAAACACTAATAAAACACGTCGTCCATCTAAAAGTAAAACCAGCACATAAAACATTTATAAAGGTAAAACACGTCTTAATAAATATTTTTATTTAATTACAGTATAATCAGGAGTCATGTGACCCATCCAGAGGCAGTGTTAAAAATCCCAACACTGCTGCACCTGATACACTCATACCAGTACAATAAACCACATTGTGTTGAAATAACCCGGGACGGGACGCCGATCCATCACAGGGCGTCGACCATCCCCAACGAAATAGCCAATCAACTGTATGTACATGCCTGACCGGCCAGTAGCACCGTTAGGGATTTGAACCCTAGATCCTTGTGGTAGTGGGCTAGCACCATCAGAGCTCCGGGTCCTCATACTGAACAGGCGTTTCCAGAGCACGTCAGAGTAATCTCTCTTACACCTCTAGTGGTTGTGGGTATCCAACATGTGGGATCCACTGGATTCATGAGGAATCTGCTTTGGGTGTCGGTAGATCTGTACTGAAAAATACAGAGACCTAAATTCTCTGTGGCGTCTCCCCTCAAGTTTTAGGCAACGAATTCTCTGGAGAGTCGGAGTTCATCTCATAAAAACTCCAATTTTGGGTCTGAGAGACAAAACGAGGCAAAAATTTACATTCATATAAAAACAGTGAGAAACTGGAGCAGCTACAGGAACCATCAGAGAACTGAAGTGATTATAGAGTCCAGCAACATCCAGTCCAGTCTTACTACTGTGTACAAAAGAAAAGAGGAACATCAGACCCTTAAAGGAGGAACATCAGACCCCATAAAGGAGGAACATCAGACCCCATGAAGGAGGAACATCAGACCCCATGAAGGAGGAACATCAGACCCCATGAATAAGGAACATCAGATCCCAAAATGAGGAACATCAGACCCCATGAATAAGGAACATCAGACCCCAAAAAGGAGGAACATCAGACCCCAAAAAGGAGGAACATCAGACCCCAAAAAGGAGGAACATCAGACCCCATAAAGGAGGAACATCAGACCCCATGAATAAGGAACATCAGATCCCAAAATGAGGAACATCAGACCCTTAAAGGAGGAACATCAGGCCCCAAAAAGGAGGAACATCAGACCCCAAAAAGGAGGAACATCAGACCCCATGAAGGAGGAACATCAGATCCCAAAAAGGAGGAACATCAGACCCGGAACATCAGACCCCAAAAAGGAGGAACATCAGACCCCATAAAGGAGGAACATCAGATGCCAAAAAGGAGGAACATCAGACCCCATAAAGGAGGAACATCAGACCCCAAAAATGAGAACATCAGATGCCAAAAAGGAGAACATCAGACCCCAAAAAGGAGGAACATCAGACCCCAAAAAGAAGAACATCAGACCCCATAAAGGAGGAACATCAGACCCCAAAAAGGAGGAACATCAGACCCCAAAAAGAAGAACATCAGACCCCATAAAGGAGGAACATCAGACCCCAAAAAGAAGAACATCAGACCCCATAAAGGAGGAACATCAGACCCCAAAAAGAAGAACATCAGACCCCATAAAGGAGGAACATCAGACCTCAAAAAGAAGAACATCAGACCCCATAAAGGAGGAACATCAGACCCCATGAATAAGGAAGATCAGATCCCAAAATGAGGAACATCAGGCCCCAAAAAGGAGGAACATCAGACCCCATAAAGGAGGAACATCAGACCCCAAACAGGAGGAACATCAAATCCCAAAAAGGAGGAACATCAGACCCCATAAAGGAGGAACATCAGACCCGGAACATCAGACCCCAAAAAGGAGGAACATCAGACCCCATAAAGGAGGAACATCAGACCCCAAAAATGAGAACATCAGACCCCATAAAGGAGGAACATCAGACCCCAAAAATGAGAACATCAGACCCCAAAAATGAGAACATCAGATGCCAAAAAGGAGAACATCAGACCCCAAAAAGGAGGAACATCAGACCCCAAAAAGAAGAACATCAGACCCCATAAAGGAGGAACATCAGACCCCAAAAAGGAGGAACATCAGACCCCAAAAAGAAGAACATCAGACCCCATAAAGGAGGAACATCAGACCCCATAAAGGAGGAACATCAGACCCCAAAAAGAAGAACATCAGACCTCAAAAAGAAGAACATCAGACCCCATAAAGGAGGAACATCAGACCCCAAAAAGGAGGAACATCAGACCCCAAAAAGAAGAATATCAGACCCCATAAAGGAGGAACATCAGACCCCAAAAAGAAGAACATCAGACCCCATAAAGGAGGAACATTAGACCCCAAAAAGAAGAACATCAGACCCCAAAAAGGAGGAACATCAGACCCCAAAAAGAAGAACATCAGACCCCATAAAGGAGGAACATCAGACCCCAAAAAGAACATCAGACCCCATAAAGGAGGAACATCAGACCCCAAAAATGAGAACATCAGACCCCAAAAAGGAGGAACATCAGACCTCAAAAAGAAGAACATCAGACCCCATAAAGGAGGAACATCAGACCCCAAAAAGAAGAACATCAGACCCCATAAAGGAGGAACATCAGACCCCATGAAGGAGGAACATCAGACCCCATGAATAAGGAACATCAGATCCCAAAATGAGGAACATCAGACCCCATGAATAAGGAACATCAGACCCCAAAAAGGAGGAACATCAGACCCCAAAAAGGAGGAACATCAGACCCCAAAAAGGAGGAACATCAGACCCCATAAAGGAGGAACATCAGACCCCATGAATAAGGAACATCAGATCCCAAAATGAGGAACATCAGACCCTTAAAGGAGGAACATCAGGCCCCAAAAAGGAGGAACATCAGACCCCAAAAAGGAGGAACATCAGACCCCATGAAGGAGGAACATCAGATCCCAAAAAGGAGGAACATCAGACCCCATAAAGGAGGAACATCAGATGCCAAAAAGGAGGAACATCAGACCCCATAAAGGAGGAACATCAGACCCCAAAAATGAGAACATCAGATGCCAAAAAGGAGAACATCAGACCCCAAAAAGGAGGAACATCAGACCCCAAAAAGAAGAACATCAGACCCCATAAAGGAGGAACATCAGACCCCAAAAAGGAGGAACATCAGACCCCAAAAAGAAGAACATCAGACCCCATAAAGGAGGAACATCAGACCCCAAAAAGAAGAACATCAGACCCCATAAAGGAGGAACATCAGACCCCAAAAAGAAGAACATCAGACCCCATAAAGGAGGAACATCAGACCTCAAAAAGAAGAACATCAGACCCCATAAAGGAGGAACATCAGACCCCATGAATAAGGAAGATCAGATCCCAAAATGAGGAACATCAGGCCCCAAAAAGGAGGAACATCAGACCCCATAAAGGAGGAACATCAGACCCCAAACAGGAGGAACATCAAATCCCAAAAAGGAGGAACATCAGACCCCATAAAGGAGGAACATCAGACCCGGAACATCAGACCCCAAAAAGGAGGAACATCAGACCCCATAAAGGAGGAACATCAGACCCCAAAAATGAGAACATCAGACCCCATAAAGGAGGAACATCAGACCCCAAAAATGAGAACATCAGACCCCAAAAATGAGAACATCAGATGCCAAAAAGGAGAACATCAGACCCCAAAAAGGAGGAACATCAGACCCCAAAAAGAAGAACATCAGACCCCATAAAGGAGGAACATCAGACCCCAAAAAGGAGGAACATCAGACCCCAAAAAGAAGAACATCAGACCCCATAAAGGAGGAACATCAGACCCCATAAAGGAGGAACATCAGACCCCAAAAAGAAGAACATCAGACCTCAAAAAGAAGAACATCAGACCCCATAAAGGAGGAACATCAGACCCCAAAAAGGAGGAACATCAGACCCCAAAAAGAAGAATATCAGACCCCATAAAGGAGGAACATCAGACCCCAAAAAGAAGAACATCAGACCCCATAAAGGAGGAACATTAGACCCCAAAAAGAAGAACATCAGACCCCATAAAGGAGGAACATCAGACCCCAAAAAGGAGGAACATCAGACCCCAAAAAGAAGAACATCAGACCCCATAAAGGAGGAACATCAGACCCCAAAAAGAACATCAGACCCCATAAAGGAGGAACATCAGACCCCAAAAATGAGAACATCAGACCCCAAAAAGGAGGAACATCAGACCTCAAAAAGAAGAACATCAGACCCCATAAAGGAGGAACATCAGACCCCAAAAAGAAGAACATCAGACCCCATAAAGGAGGAACATCAGACCCCAAAAAGAACATCAGACCCCATAAAGGAGGAACATCAGACCCCAAAAATGAGAACATCAGACCCCAAAAAGGAGGAACATCAGACCTCAAAAAGAAGAACATCAGACCCCATAAAGGAGGAACATTAGACCCCAAAAAGAAGAACATCAGACCCCATAAAGGAGGAACATCAGACCCCATAAAGGAGGAACATCAAACCCCATAAAGGAGGAACATCAGACCTCAAAAAGAAGAACATCAGACCCCATAAAGGAGGAACATCAGACCTCAAAAAGAAGACACCAGTATCATAAATGATATTTATTTATTTATTTTAACTCTGGACCAATCACAGAGCATCACTCACATTCACTCACTCAGAGCAGCCAAACAACCAAATATTTACAATAATAAATATTCCTCTCAGGTTCTTTGTGATGGTTGCTCCGTTCTCTTCTGCAGGCTGTTCCTCATGTCTGTGAGCACCATGGATCTGTACCTGTGCTCCAGACTCTCCATGTACTCCAGATAATCACTCACTCTGAAGCCCTGGATGGGATCCTCCTACACCAGACCACAACAGGAGAGAAGAACAGTCAGTACGTGTATATCTGAGTCACGCTGTAAAAGTCTGTTTCCTGTGACGTTTATTTGATGTCAGACAGGATGAAGCTGAGATATTTCCAAACAGGTGATGTGAACAGGTGATGTGAACAGGTGATTGTAATCGTGGTTTGGTGCAAAAGCAGCATCCAGGAAAGGCTGAGAGTAAAAACACAACAAAGTTCATTAAATAAAGATTGGAAGAGATTTGCATGTTCTCCCTCTACAGTGCAGAATATTAAACAATTGAAAATATCGAGAGGAATTACAGTGCTTGGGGTGATGGTGCGAGTCTGAGCTGAACCCTGGTGATCTCTGATCCCTCAGACGCCGCCACATCAAGAACCATCTTTCATCAACAGCTGATGGAACCACATGGGCAGGGATTAGATTAGGTACGGGTGCTGGAGTGCCTGCCTGCAGTCCCGTTCTGTCCCTGATAGAGGACCTGAGGAGAACTTCGAACCCTGAACTGTTTCACACCTAAAGACGTGTTTGCAGGAAGAACGGGACAAAATAACGGAAACACGTCATCGCTCGGCGTCCACGGTGCAGAAACGTCTTACAGAGTGGTAAATGCTTTACCGTCCCAACTTTTTTTTATCTCAGCTTCATCCTGTCTGACATCACATCAACATCACAGGAAGAACACAGGATAGACAGACAGATAAATAGATAATTAGATAGATAAAAAGACAGACAGACAAATAGACAGATAGACAGATAAACAAACAGACAGAGATATAGATAGATAGACAGACAGATATAAAGATAAACAGATATATAGATTAGATAGATAGACAGACAGGTAAATAGACAGACAGACAGACAGATAGACAAATAGACAGATAGACAAATAGACAGATAGATATACAGACAGACAGATACTTTATTGATCATGCTAATACATGGTGTATATGTAGCTTATATATATTGTAATATAGAGCTTATATAATATATTAATATTCTTTATTATGTTTGCAGGTTTAATCGTTAATTGTAATAATTGATATCAGAAACGTAATTAAGATTCCAGACGTGCTCACTGCAGCCACGCCCGGATGCAGAACCTCGTTTCCTCTGCAGATTCTGGCGTCTATAAGCAGTTTTGGTTGAGACAAAAGAAGCATGATTGCATTTTCATGAAGTCAGCAGGTGGATTTAAAGCCCTAAAACTTCTCAGCAAATGAGAAGCAGCAGGACACAATAGAATATGGAAATGAGAAGCAGGACAGATAACTCCACTCGGCTCTGCGGTCTGATATAAAACGCCGCTGCAGCGTAAGCGCTTTTTTACTGACAGATGCAGAGCAAAAGAAGCCAGAAGCGACGAGGATCTGTTCAGCACCGACACACAAATTAGCCGCCTAATTACGGCGGGAGTCAGCAGAACACCGCCGCTAATCGTTCTCTACCAGCGCAAAACAAACGCTCAAGGATTCGCTAACAATCATCAAAGTTAATTCACTTACACAATAAAACATGATTAAACATCCATCCATCCAATCACATCCATCCATCCATCATCCATCATCCTTCATCCATCATCCATCCTTCATCCATCCATCCATCATCCACCATCCATCCATCATCCATCCATCCATCCATCCATCATCCATCATCCACCATCCATCCATCATCCATCCATCCATCCATCCATCATCCATCATCCTTCATCCATCCATCATCCTTCATCCATCCAATCACATCCATCCATCCATCCATCATCCTTCATCCTTCATCCATCATCCTTCATCCATCCATCCATCATCCTTCATCCTTCATCCATCCATCCATCATCCTTCATCCATCCATCCATCATCCTTCATCCATCCATCCATCATCCTTCATCCATCCATCATCCTTCATCCATCCATCCATCATCCTTCATCCATCCATCCATCCATCCATCATCCTTCATCCATCATCCTTCATCCATCATCCATCCATCATCCTTCATTCATCATCCATCCATCCATCATCCTTCATCCATCCATCCATCCATCCATCCATCATCCTTCATCCATCATCCTTCATCCATCCATCCATCCATCCATCCATCATCCTTCATCCATCATCCATCATCCTTCATCCATCATCCATCCATCCATCATCCTTCATTCATCATCCATCCATCCATCCAGCATCCTTCATCCATCATCCTTCATCAATCATCCATCCATCCATCATCCTTCATCCATCATCCTTCAGAACTAAACAGAACAGAACCAAACAGAACAGAACCAAACAGAACAGAACCAAACAGAATCAAACAGAACAGAACAGAACCTAACAGAACAGAACAGAACCAAACAGAACAGAACAGAACCTAACAGAACAGAACCAAACAGAACAGAACAGAACAGAACCAAACAGAACAGAACCAAACAGAACAGAACAGAACAGAACCAAACATCCATCATCCTTCATCCATCCATCCATCATCCTTCATCCTTCATCCATCCATCATCCTTCATCCATCATCCATCATCCATCATCCTTCATCCATCATCCTTCATCCATCATCCTTTATCCATCCAATCACATCCATCCATCCATCATCCTTCATCCATCCATCATCCTTCATCCATCATCCTTCATCCATCCATCCATCCACCATCCTTCATCCATCATCATCCATCCACCATCCTTCATCCATCATCCATCCATCCATCCATCCATCCATCTTCCATCATCCATCCAATCAATCTGTCCGTCATCCATCATCCATCAATAAATCCATAAACCATCGCTCAAAAGATTCATCCATCCATTCATTCATCCATCCATCCATCCATCCATCCATCCTTCATCCTTCATCCATCATCCTTCATCCATCATCCATCCATCCATCCATCTCCTTCTATCAATACATAAATAAATTCATCCATCCAATTATTATTAAGTTAATTCACTTACACAGTAAAACATGATTAAAACTGATTCCCATCCATCATCCACCATCCATCATCCTTCATCCATCCAATCACATCCATCCATCCATCATCCACCATCCATCATCTATCCATTAATCCATCCATTATTAAACCATCAATAAATTCATCAAACATCCATCATCCTTCATCCATCCATCCATCATCCTTCATCCTTCATCCATCCATCATCCTTCATCCATCATCCATCATCCATCATCCTTCATCCATCATCCTTCATCCATCATCCTTTATCCATCCAATCACATCCATCCATCCATCATCCTTCATCCATCCATCATCCTTCATCCATCATCCTTCATCCATCCATCCATCCACCATCCTTCATCCATCATCATCCATCCACCATCCTTCATCCATCATCCATCCATCCATCCATCCATCCATCTTCCATCATCCATCCAATCAATCTGTCCGTCATCCATCATCCATCAATAAATCCATAAACCATCGCTCAAAAGATTCATCCATCCATTCATTCATCCATCCATCCATCCATCCATCCTTCATCCTTCATCCATCATCCTTCATCCATCATCCATCCATCCATCCATCTCCTTCTATCAATACATAAATAAATTCATCCATCCAATTATTATTAAGTTAATTCACTTACACAGTAAAACATGATTAAAACTGATTCCCATCCATCATCCACCATCCATCATCCTTCATCCATCCAATCACATCCATCCATCCATCATCCACCATCCATCATCTATCCATTAATCCATCCATTATTAAACCATCAATAAATTCATCAAACATCTATCATCAAAGTTAAATCACTTACACAGTAAAACATGATTAAAAACATCCACATCCAATCACATCCATCCATCCATCATCCTTCATCCATCATCCTTCATCCATCCATCCATCATCCTTCATCCTTCATCCATCATCCTTCATCCATCTATCCATTCATTTATATCCAATCATCCATCCCATAATCCATCTATCCATCAAATATATGAGCAGCAAATGTCAGACATTGAGGGAAACAAAGTAAGAAACCATCAGAGCATCTCCACACTGACCAGGACTCATTCAAATGTCACTTATCAACCACAGTATAACATCAAGTAACCTACAGAAGTAACCAACCAAATCGAGAGTGGCTTAAATTCCACACGTTATTGATTTCTGAGCTGTTGATCATTAGGAACTGTAGGTAGATACTGTAGGTAGATACTGTAGGTAGGAACTGTAGGTAGATACTGTAGGTAGGAACTGTAGGTAGATACTGTAGGTAGATACTGTAGGTAGATACTGTAGGTAGATACTGTAGGTAGGAACTGTAGGTAGGTACTGTAGGTAGATACTGTAGGTAGATACTGTAGGTAGATACTGTAGGTAGATACTGTAGGTAGGAACTGTAGGTAGATACTGTAGGTAGGTACTGTAGGTAGATACTGTAGGTAGGAACTGTAGGTAGATACTGTAGGTAGGTACTGTAGGTAGATACTGTAGGTAGGTACTGTAGGTAGATACTGTAGGTAGGTACTGTAGGTAGATATTGTAGGTAGGAACTGTAGGTAGGAACTGTAGGTAGATACTGTAGGTAGGTACTGTAGGTAGATACTGTAGGTAGGAACTGTAGGTAGGTACTGTAGGTAGATACTGTAGGTAGATACTGTAGGTAGATACTGTAGGTAGATACTGTAGGTAGGAACTGTAGGTAGATACTGTAGGTAGGTACTGTAGGTAGATACTGTAGGTAGGAACTGTAGGTAGATACTGTAGGTAGGTACTGTAGGTAGATACTGTAGGTAGGTACTGTAGGTAGATACTGTAGGTAGATACTGTAGGTAGGTACTGTAGGTAGATACTGTAGGTAGGAACTGTAGGTAGATGCTGTAGGTAGGAACTGTAGGTAGATGCTGTGTTTTATGGAGGTTCTTCATACACAAACTCCATCACTTTTCTACATCGTCGCCTTCTGATGCATTTTTCCAGCGTCGTACCGACTTATTAATGTGTTTGGTTGTTTTTGGTTGAGCTGGTAGCCACTGATGCGCTGGTGCTTTCACATCATCACATGAAAATCTTCTTCCCCTTAAAGCTTCTTTCAGGCTCCAAACAGGTGGAGATCAGATGGAGCTAAATCAGGACTATAAGCGTCTCTCAGTCTCTCAGACACAAGTGCTTACTACAGAACAGAACCAAACAGAACAGAACCAAACAGAACAGAACCAAACAGAACAGAACCAAACAGAACAGAACCAAACAGAACAGAACCAAACAGAACAGAACAGAACCAAACAGAATCAAACAGAACAGAACAGAACCTAACAGAACAGAACAGAACAGAACCTAACAGAACAGAACAGAACCAAACAGAACAGAACAGAACCTAACAGAACAGAACCAAACAGAACAGAACAGAACCAAACAGAACAGAACAGAACCAAACAGAACAGAACAGAACAGAACCAAACAGAACCAAACAGAACAGAACAGAACCAAACAGAATCAAACAGAACAGAACCTAACAGAACAGAACAGAACAGAACCCAACAGAACAGAACCAAACAGAACAGAACAGAACCTAACAGAACAGAACCAAACAGAACAGAACAGAACAGAACCTAACAGAACAGAACAGAACAGAACCTAACAGAACAGAATAGAACCAAACCGAAAAGAACAGAACCAAACAGAACAGAACAGAACCAAACAGAACAGAACAGAACAGAACCAAACAGAACAGAACAGAACCAAACAGAACCAAACAGAACCTAACAGAACCAAACAGAACAGAACAGAACAGGTATAAATCAGATGGAGCTAAATCCGGACTATAAGCGTCTCTCAGACACGAGTGATTCCTCCTCCTCCACCCTCACCGCTTATAACCACAATATACACGTGAGGAAACTAAAAGTGAAGATCCTTCATATTATAGTAAACATGACCTGTATATCACAGTCGACGTCATCTCAAAGCAACTTTACAGAATCCAGGACCGACAGACCAAAAAACCCTGTTGAGCAGCCGAGGGCGACAGTGGCAGGAAAAACTCCCTTAATAATACAGGAAGGAACCTTGAGAGGAACCAGACTCAGCAGGAACCTCCATCCTCCTCGAGTGGCCTGGTGTGATAAGTGATATTAGAAATTTGGGAGAAACGTGGTCAGTAGTTGTACACAATATTTGTATGTTTGTATTTAGGTGATGATCCCTCGTTTCCTGATCCTGGAATCAGTGCTCGGAGCTTCGTGGATCTTTAATAAGATTTAATGAAGCGTCTGATTGAAGCAGTAACGGTTCGTGAGGACGCTTTTCCGAGCGTTCCTGATTTAATCGAAATACATTTTCCATACATGAATAGACCGTCAGTACTGAGGATCGTCTGTAGGTTCTACACTCAGCCGTACCGCCGCTATCATAAAGGTGTGGACGCAGCGGTTAAACACGTCCAGTCCTGCTTATCATGTGAGAGCAGCTTTAACCTGGTAAACTGGCAGCAGGTTCCTGCTAACGTCTGTAAATGTGAGTAAATGTTCATTATTTCTGCATCAACACGATTACAGAGCGCATTAAGATGAAAGGCGGTCGGAGCTGGAAGTGAAGTGCACTGATGTTTTCTTCATCCATCAATCAACTCCTGCAGCTTAAAAGGAAACGGCGAGTAAAAGAAGCCGAAAGATTCGAGCGCGTTTAGAATCAGCAGGAGAAACATTCAAGTGGTGATTAATAATGGAACAGGGAGAAACGCCCGGAACGCTTCATCTGAGGGCTTTGAACTCCCCTCGTACCGTGAGCCGTGTTTAAAATGCTGGGGGGGGCGCCGGGGGGGGGGGGGGTTGGGCATTACCCGAAAATTTACTACAACAAAGGACGACGTCCCGTCAGTCGTGGTTTATCTGAGGCGCTCAGTCACTCGACGTCTCACTGTGTTAAACTACTGACCGACAGAGAGAGCAGGTCAAGCACCACAGTACAGAGAGAGACACCAGCTCAATTCTACACTCAATTCTACACTCAATTCTACACTCGGTTCTACACTCGGTTCTACACTCAATCCTACACTCAGTTCTACACTCAATTCTACACTCGGTTCTACACTCAATTCTACACTCAATTCTACACTCGGTTCTACACTCAATTTTACACTCGGTTCTACACTCAATTCTACACTCAATTCTACACTCGGTTCTACACTCAATCCTACACTCGGTTCTACACTCAATCCTACACTCGGTTCTACACTCAATCCTACACTCGGTTCTACACTCAATTCTACACTCAATCCTACACTCGGTTCTACACTCAATTCTACACTCGGTTCTACACTCAATTCTACACTCAATTCTACACTCGGTTCTACACTCAATTCTACACTCAATTCTACACTCAATCCTACACTCGGTTCTACACTCAATCCTACACTCGGTTCTACACTCAATTCTACACTCAATTCTACACTCGGTTCTACACTCAATTCTACACTCAATTCTACACTCAATCCTACACTCGGTTCTACACTCAATTCTACACTCAATCCTACACTCGGTTCTACACTCAATTCTACACTCAATCCTACACTCGGTTCTACACTCAATCCTACACTCGGTTCTACACTCAATCCTACACTCGGTTCTACACTCAATTCTACACTCAATCCTACACTCAGTTCTACACTCAATCCTACACTCAATTCTACACTCGGTTCTGAAGCTGATTCTGATTCTCAGCATTTCTCAGAAGCTGGAGCTGTAACACAAGTTTAAAAGTGAAACAGGGAGGAGAATCCAGATAAACACAGATACATGTGGAGCTGTAACCCTGGTGAGCTTTTACTGCTGGATGAATTTACCTTGAGGAAGATCTGCAGATCCTGGAGCTGTGTGTGCTGCAGGATTTCCTGCTGCAGGTGCTTCAGTACTGAGATGCACATGTACACCTGATAGTCGACGCCCATGATGATGCACACGGCCACGTAATGGCAGATCTCACACCAGTCCAGGTAGTTCCAGAAGCACTGACCCAACCACTGCAAACACATCTGCATACAGGGGACAGCAGCAGGGTTAGCAACACGGCACCAGTCTAATTTCATCTATATCAACCTCTTTATCCTGGTCAGGGTCAAAGTGGGCGCAGAGCAGGAACACCCTGGACATGTTGTCAGTTTATCACAGGGTTTTGGTCACCCCCCAAGACACAAAGTTATATCTAAAATCATGTCTGTTTAGAAGCCCGGTCAGTAGTTAGCACTGCTAGGATTTAAACCCTAATTCAAAGTGGTGGTGGTGGGTCAAGCCTAAAGCACCAGGTCAGTACCAGGGTGTGTCATGATATGGGGGCGTGTCAGTGCCCTTGGTAAAGGTCATTTACACTCTGTGATGCAGCATCAATACAGAAAAGTACACTGAGATCTTAGAGCAACATTCTCTAAGCTGCCTTCAAGACGTCGTCTTTTCCAGGGACGTCCAGCATTTTTAAACAAGACGATGCAAAACCACATGAAGAGGGTACGGGTGCTGGAGCGTCCTGCCTGCACTCCTGCTGTGTCCCCGATAGAGGACGTGAGAAGAAATTCGAACCCTGAACTGTTTCACACATTAAGATGTGTTTGCAGGAAAAACGGGACAAAATAACGGAAACACGTCATCGCTCGGCGTCCTCGGTGTCGTGAGAAGGAACGGCGACGTTACAAAGTGGTAAACGCTTTACCGTCCCAACTTTTTTGTCCCTTTATGCAGAAGGTTTACTTTAAACTGTCACTAAACATGAGTGGGCGAGTGAGTTCAGTGGGTGGAACATGACTATCTGTGTCAGAAACTGCAGAACATCAGGACGTTTGTTTTAATGTTTTTGAAATTTTATTTATTCATTTTTTAGATAAGTTTGGTGTATATGTGTTATGAAACAGGACACTACTCGTCATGATGCACAATTAAGATTTATTAACAGACTGACTAATCTAGGGGCGTCCAAACTACGACCCCTGGGCCATTTGTGTCCCATTACCATTTCTGAAACGACTAGTGAGGTATTTCAGAAATAAAATGAAACTTGTGCCGCTGTTCTTCAATGGTCAGGACCCCCACAGGACCCCCACAGAGCAGGTATTATTTAGGTGGTGGATGATTCTCAGCACTGCAGTGACACTGACATGGTGGTGGTGTGTTAGTGTGTGTTGTGCTGGTATGAGTGGATCAGACACAGCAGCGCTGCTGGAGTTTTTAAACACCGTGTCCACTCACCGTCCACTCTATTAGACACTCCTACCTAGTCGGTCCACCTTGTAGATGTAAAGTCAGAGACGATCGCTCATCTATTGCTGCTGTTTCAGTCGCTCATCTTCTAGACCTTCATCAGTGCTCACAGGACGCTGTCGGCTGGGTGTTTTTGGTCGGTGGACGATTCTCAGTCCAGCGGTGACAGTGAGGTGTTTAAAAACTCCAGCAGCGCTGCTGTGTCTGATCCACTCATACCAGCACAACACACACTAACACACCACCACCATGTCAGTGTCACTGCAGTGCTGAGAATCATCCACCACCTAAATAATACCTGCTCTGTGGGGGTCCTGTGGGGGTCCTGACCATTGAAGAACAGCATGAAAGGGGGTAACAAAGCATGCAGAGGAACAGATGGACTACAGTCAGTAATTGTAGAACTACAAAGTGCTTCTATATGGTAAGTGGAGCTGATAAAATGGACAGTGAGTGTAGAAACAAGGAGGTGGTTTTAATGTTATGCCTCATGGGTGTAATCTGGTGAGTGAAATCACGACACTGTGGACGATCATTAATCAGATAAACAGGAAGTGGAATTGTTAGTATATTTCTGTATATATTTGATATGGGTGTGTTGTGAGCACTGTGGAATTTGGGGGTCAGCAGTGGAATTTGGACCGGGTGGAGCAGCGCTGCCCTTCTCTGATAGAGGTGAGACTCAATTTCACATCACTTTCCTCTCCCAGATTGGGCGTCGCTCCGGCCGTTACGCCGCTCTGCCTCTCTGTATGATCGAGGGCTCGGCGAGCGCTGATAAGCACGACGCTCAGCCCAAACATTTTAATATTTAAGTTTAGTTTCAGGTTCTGGCTTCTCTGTGTAATGGAGGGAAATTTCGGCGGCGCTGTAGCATCACGGGCGCCGAATCTCGAACGCTCTGCACGTACGTGAAGAACAGACGTCGTCCCGCCGCGAGCGTCTCACACCGAGCTGGTTAAAAGCCCCGAGATGAACGAGTGATAAAAACTCGATGGGAAACTTTGGGTTTGAAGGTGAAACTTTGATAACGTGGAGCTGGAGGGAGATCAGAAGTTCTGTAGCTTCAGATGACGCCTCTCAAGGTTGAACGCTGACGATCCGCCACCATCCGCTACGGAAACGGCGTAGCGCGTTAGCCTGGAGCCTCGCGTCCGTAACGGCGCCGCCGATTCATATTCATGTTCAATAATCCGCTGACCTCGTTGGAGGGTTTATACATTATTTAATAACATACAAGGACAGAGCGACTGAAAAAACAAAACTGTAAATAAATAACACGTGTGAAACCGAACGTTCAACTACTGACTGTAACGTTCTGCACCCTGATCTGTTAGTGCTGTTGTTACTATATTAGCATCTTTACAGAGATGAGAAGGGGTCACCACCCCAAAATAACCAAACCTCTGGGGGTTAAATGGGGATTATTTTTATTAATAGATAGATCAATAGATCTGATAGCAGCAGTCAGGATGAAGATGTGATGGTGATGAAGGTGTGATGATGATGAAGGTGTGATGGTGATGAAGGTGTGATGGTGATGAAGGTGTGATGGTGATGAAGGTGTGATGATGATGAAGGTGTGATGATGATGAAGGTGTGATGGTGATGAAGGTGTGATGGTGATGAAGGTGTGATGGTGATGAAGGTGTGATGATGATGAAGGTGTGATGATGATGAAGGTGATGAAGGTGTGATGGTGATGAAGGTGTGATGGTGATGAAGGTGTGATGGTGATGAAGGTGTGATGATGATGAAGGTGTGATGGTGATGAAGGTGTGATGATGATGAAGGTGTGATGGTGATGAAGGTGTGATGATGATGAAGGTGTGATGATGATGAAGGTGTGATGGTGATGAAGGTGTGATGATGATGAAGGTGTGATGGTGATGAAGGTGTGATGGTGATGAAGGTGTGATGATGATGAAGGTGATGAAGGTGTGATGGTGATGAAGGTGTGATGGTGATGAAGGTGTGATGGTGATGAAGGTGTGTCAGTGATGAAGGTGTGATGGTGATGAAGGTGTGATGATGATGAAGGTGTGATGGTGATGAAGGTGTGATGGTGATGAAGGTGTGATGATGATGAAGGTGTGATGGTGATGAAGGTGTGATGATGATGAAGGTGTGATGGTGATGAAGGTGTGATGATGATGAAGGTGTGATGGTGATGAAGGTGTGATGATGATGAAGGTGTGATGGTGATGAAGGTGTGATGGTGATGAAGGTGTGATGGTGATGAAGGTGTGATGGTGATGAAGATGTGATGGTGATGAAGGTGTGATGGTGATGAAGGTGTGATGGTGATGAAGGTGATGAAGGTGTGATGGTGATGAAGGTGTGATGGTGATGAAGGTGTGATGATGATGAAGGTGTGATGGTGATGAAGGTATGTCAGTGATGAAGGTGTGATGGTGATGAAGGTGTGATGGTGATGAAGGTGTGATGATGATGAAGGTGTGATGGTGATGAAGGTGTGATGGTGATGAAGGTGTGATGGTGATGAAGGTGTGATGGTGATGAAGGTGTGATGGTGATGAAGGTGTGATGGTGATGAAGGTGTGTCAGTGATGAAGGTGTGATGATGATGAAGGTGTGATGGTGATGAAGGTGTGATGGTGATGAAGGTGTGATGATGATGAAGGTGTGATGGTGATGAAGGTGTGATGGTGATGAAGGTGTGTCAGTGATGAAGGTGTGATGGTGATGAAGGTGTGATGATGATGAAGGTGTGATGGTGATGAAGGTGTGATGGTGATGAAGGTGTGATGATGATGAAGGTGTGATGGTGATGAAGGTGTGATGGTGATGAAGGTGTGTCAGTGATGAAGGTGTGATGGTGATGAAGGTGTGATGATGATGAAGGTGTGATGGTGATGAAGGTGTGATGGTGATGAAGGTGTGATGATGATGAAGGTGTGATGGTGATGAAGGTGTGATGGTGATGAAGGTGTGATGGTGATGAAGGTGTGATGATGATGAAGGTGTGATGGTGATGAAGGTGTGATGGTGATGAAGGTGTGATGATGATGAAGGTGTGATGGTGATGAAGGTGTGATGATGATGAAGGTGTGATGGTGATGAAGGTGTGATGATGATGAAGGTGTGATGGTGATGAAGGTGTGATGGTGATGAAGGTGTGATGGTGATGAAGGTGTGATGATGATGAAGGTGTGATGGTGATGAAGGTGTGATGATGATGAAGGTGTGATGGTGATGAAGGTGTGATGATGATGAAGGTGTGATGGTGATGAAGGTGTGATGGTGATGAAGGTGTGATGATGATGAAGGTGTGATGATGATGAAGGTGATGAAGGTGTGATGGTGATGAAGGTGTGATGATGATGAAGGTGTGATGGTGATGAAGGTGTGATGGTGATGAAGGTGTGATGATGATGAAGGTGTGATGGTGATGAAGGTGTGATGGTGATGAAGGTGTGATGGTGATGAAGGTGTGATGATGATGAAGGTGTGATGGTGATGAAGGTGTGATGATGATGAAGGTGTGATGATGATGAAGGTGTGATGATGATGAAGGTGATGAAGGTGTGATGGTGATGAAGGTGTGATGATGATGAAGGTGTGATGGTGATGAAGGTGTGATGATGATGAAGGTGTGATGGTGATGAAGGTGTGATGGTGATGAAGGTGTGATGATGATGAAGGTGTGATGATGATGAAGGTGTGATGATGATGAAGGTGATGAAGGTGTGATGGTGATGAAGGTGTGATGATGATGAAGGTGTGATGGTGATGAAGGTGTGATGATGATGAAGGTGTGATGGTGATGAAGGTGTGATGATGATGAAGGTGTGATGATGATGAAGGTGTGATGATGATGAAGGTGATGAAGGTGTGATGGTGATGAAGGTGTGATGATGATGAAGGTGTGATGGTGATGAAGGTGTGATGGTGATGAAGGTGTGATGATGATGAAGGTGTGATGGTGATGAAGGTGTGATGGTGATGAAGGCGTGATGATGATGAAGGCGTGATGATGATGAAGGCGTGATGATGATGAAGGTGTGATGGTGATGAAGGTGTGATGATGATGAAGGTGTGATGGTGATGAAGGTGTGATGATGATGAAGGTGTGATGGTGATGAAGGTGTGATGATGATGAAGGTGTGATGGTGATGAAGGTGTGATGGTGATGAAGGTGTGATGATGATGAAGGTGTGATGGTGATGAAGGTGTGATGATGATGAAGGTGTGATGGTGATGAAGGTGTGATGATGATGAAGGTGTGATGGTGATGAAGGTGTGATGGTGATGAAGGTGTGATGGTGATGAAGGTGTGATGATGATGAAGGTGTGATGGTGATGAAGGTGTGATGATGATGAAGGTGTGATGGTGATGAAGGTGTGATGATGATGAAGGTGTGATGGTGATGAAGGTGTGATGATGATGAAGGTGTGATGGTGATGAAGGTGTGATGGTGATGAAGGTGTGATGATGATGAAGGTGTGATGGTGATGAAGGTGTGATGGTGATGAAGGTGTGATGATGATGAAGGTGTGATGGTGATGAAGGTGTGATGGTGATGAAGGTGTGATGGTGATGAAGGTGTGATGATGATGAAGGCGTGATGGTGATGAAGGTGTGATGGTGATGAAGGTGTGATGGTGATGAAGGTGTGATGGTGATAAAGGTGTGATGATGATGAAGGTGTGATGGTGATGAAGGTGTGATGATGATGAAGGTGTGATGGTGATGAAGGTGTGATGATGATGAAGGTGTGATGGTGATGAAGGTGTGATGATGATGAAGGTGTGATGGTGATGAAGGTGTGATGGTGATGAAGGTGTGATGATGATGAAGGTGTGATGGTGATGAAGGTGTGATGATGATGAAGGTGTGATGGTGATGAAGGTGTGATGATGATGAAGGTGTGATGGTGATGAAGGTATCAGTGATGAAGGTGTGATGGTGATGAAGGTATCAGTGATGAAGGTGTGATGATGATGAGCGTCTGTTACCTGAGACGGAGTGAAGCCGGACATTCTGAAGGCGGAGAAGACCAGCGGCACCTCGACCTTCAGCAGCATCTCCACATAGTGAGCGGTGCAGGAGTACAGAGGAGGAACCCCCGAGAGGGACACCTCCACAGGTACGTGTACCTGACACAAAACAAGGGGGTTAGATTTGGGAGGGGAGGGGAGGGGAGGGGGTAATGGGGTTTATATCCTGTTAGATACACAAACCTGCAACACAACAGAAAACAGACGTGTGAAGAATAATGACCCGACAACTCACACCCTGGGATTTTGGGATCAACACTGTGGGATCTTTATTGTTCTGTATTCCACTTAATAATAAAGGGTTTTTAAGATGCAGCGTTTGTGGAAAACAGCCTTTTTTAAATGCAGTGTTTAAAATGCAGCGTTTTTGAAATGCAGCGTTTTTGAAATATAACAATTTTGAAATGCAGCGTTTTTAAATGCAGTGTTTAAAATGCAGCGTTTTTAAATGCAGTGTTTAAAATGCAGCGTTTTTAAATGCAGCGTTTTTGAAATATAAAAATTTTGAAATGCAGCATTTTGTAATGCAGCGTGTTTTTAACAACAGCATTTTTAAAATAGTGTTTCTAAAATGCACGTTTTTAAATGCAGCATTTTTGAAATACAGTGATTTTTAAGATGCAGCGTTTGTGAAATGCAGCGTTTGTGAAATGCAGTGTTTCCTAAATGCACCATCCACCACCATTAAGTCTCATCTACGACCAATCTAAAGTGTGGGGGTCGACGTTGAGGTGGTCAGGACTTACAAACACCTGGTGCTGCAGCTTATAACTTGAATATTTTATATTATATACAGTATGTGCACGTTATACATTCGCTGCACTCTACTCACTTTGTGTTCGTTTTTCTTCTTTTTGTTAAACTACTGGAGGCCAATAATTTTCCCTCAGGATAAATAACGTACCTAACCGGTCAGTCTGTCTGTAATATAAACATGATGAAAATGCGCCGGTGCTGTTTGGAGTTGATGAGCAGCTGGTGACTCCTGCTGCAGCTCCATGTTGGAGTGAGTGTGAGGAGAACGTTTCTCATGAGGATCATGTTATTAGCGCCTCTGTACCGGCGCTGTGCAGGGATGCCAGTAGTGATGAGCACGAGGAATGCACATTACGGTGTGAGAGGAGCTGCCCGTCATATCTAGACTCTGTACTTTGGGGGATTTGCATGTTCTCCAGCTCCTGGTGGCACAGAGACGCGTTTCAGGCTTTCAGGTCCCCCGAGTGTGTATTAGCATTTCATACACACGTTATACGCTGCTGAAATTCTATTAGCTCAGTACGGCATGGAGAGAGACCAGAGCTTCCAAACGTTTGTTTTCACCAACACACAGACGCTGATTTTACTGATATAATTATTATTTTTATAACGTGGTCAGAGGTACGTGGACACCCACTCGTATTATTAAAATAAGGTTACAGTAGGGTGGCCAGTTTCATATTAATGCTCATGGGTTTGGAATAGAATGTTTACATGAACTCACATATCTGTAGATCCTGGTTCAGAATACCAGGAGGGCGTGTAGGGGGGAGGTGTGGTGGGTTTGGGGTTAGTATGAACACAGGAGGGCGTGTAGGGGGAGGTGTGGTGGGTTTGGGGTTCGTATGAACACAGGAGGGCGTGTAGGGGGAGGTGTGGTGGGTTTGGGGTTCGTATGAACACAGGAGGGCGTGTAGGGGGAGGTGTGGTGGGTTTGGGGTTCGTATGAACACAGGAGGGCGTGTAGGGGGGAGGTGTGGTGGGTTTGGGGTTCGTGTGAACACAGGAGGGCGTGTAGGGGGGAGGTGTGGTGGGTTTGGGGTTCGTATGAACACAGGAGGGCGTGTAGGGGGAGGTGTGGTGGGTTTGGGGTTCGTGTGAACACAGGAGGGCGTGTAGGGGGGAGGTGTGGTGGGTTTGGGGTTCGTGTGAACACAGGAGGGCGTGTAGGGGGAGGTGTGGTGGGTTTGGGGTTAGTATGAACACAGGAGGGCGTGTAGGGGGGAGGTGTGGTGGGTTTGGGGTTAGTATGAACACAGGAGGGCGTGTAGGGGGGAGGTGTGGTGGGTTTGGGGTTCGTGTGAACACAGGAGGGCGTGTAGGGGGGAGGTGTGGTGGGTTTGGGGTTCGTGTGAACACAGGAGGGCGTGTAGGGGGAGGTGTGGTGGGTTTGGGGTTAGTATGAACGCAGGAGGGCGTGTAGGGGGAGGTGTGGTGGGTTTGGGGTTAGTATGAACGCAGGAGGGCGTGTAGGGGGAGGTGTGGTGGGTTTGGGGTTAGTATGAACGCAGGAGGGCGTGTAGGGGGGAGGTGTGGTGGGTTTGGGGTTCGTGTGAACACAGGAGGGCGTGTAGGGGGAGGTGTGGTGGGTTTGGGGTTCGTGTGAACACAGGAGGGCGTGTAGGGGGAGGTGTGGTGGGTTTGGGGTTAGTATGAACACAGGAGGGCGTGTAGGGGGAGGTGTGGTGGGTTTGGGGTTAGTATGAACGCAGGAGGGCGTGTAGGGGGAGGTGTGGTGGGTTTGGGGTTAGTATGAACGCAGGAGGGCGTGTAGGGGGAGGTGTGGTGGGTTTGGGGTTCGTGTGAACACAGGAGGGCGTGTAGGGGGAGGTGTGGTGGGTTTGGGGTTCACATGGACTCACAGATCTGTAGATCCTGTTTGGCCACAGGAAGGCGGAGTTCAGCAGGTGGGAGAGGCGCAGCAGCAGTGAGAGGGAACGGCCGACGTCTCCGCCCATCATCAGAAACACGGTGGAGGAGAACCAGTCGTATCCGGGGTAACGATCCGGCAGGTACGCTTACACCCCCCGGGTCAAGGAAGAGTCACCACGGCGTTCTGGATCTTTATTACCCAAAATATGATCCAAACATCAAAGCTAAACATCACACTGTCATTTAATTATTTATATTTAATCCTGACTGATCTGCTGCAGCTTTGTGCATTTTAGGCTCATGATGGGTGCAGCTGCCTCAGCTTACCTGAATACTGAAATCCTACCAATGACTGAACCCCTAATAATAATAATAATAATATTAATAATATCAATAATAATATATTAATAATAATAATAAACTTTTGATATTAATAAAAATTATAATACTAATTATGATAATTAACAATAATAATAATAATAATAATAATACATTTGTAACTAAAAATAATAAAACTATTATTAATAATTATAAGCAAACAATAATAATAATAAAGTACAATAAAAATATATTATTAATCATAATAATAACAATAAAACTGTTATTAGTAGTAGTAAAAATAAAATAATATAATAATAATAATAATATTAATAATAATAAAAAAGTAAAATGATAATAGTAATAATAATGTTAAAATAATACTAATAAAATAATAAAAAAAACAAAAATAATAATAAAATAATACTATTATTAATAATAATGATGATATTAATAATAACGTTAGTATATTAATATTAAAAAAATAATAATAAGTATATAACTACAAATAATAAAACTACTACTAATAATAATAATAATAATAAACAAACCATAATAAAAAATAATAATTATATTATTAATTATAATAATGACCATAAAACTATTATTATTAATTAATAAAAACATGACAATAATAAAATAAAATAATATTAAAATAATAATAATAAAGTGAAAATGATAACAATAATAATAATAGTAATAATAAAATATTAACTATAACACTACTAATGATAATATTATAATGATAAAACAATAATGTAATTATAATAACGATTATAAAGCTAATAATAATAAACGACCCTCCTCCGGTCCCCACACAGAGCAACAGCACCTATCTGGGACGGCTCTCGATAAGATTTGGAAATGTGCCTGTGACAATTCGTGCCCATTTAGTCAAAAGCTCATTTGTGAGATCAGCCAGTAATGCAGAACGGGAAGTTCTGCTTCACAATCAGAGTTCTAATTCATCCTAAAGTTGAGGTCGGGGCTTTGTGCAGGCCACTGGAGGTATTCCGATTCTAGCCAAACTTAATCCTAATGGACCTTTTAGTTTTGTGCATTTTGTGCTAAATTATTGACTTTGATGTGAAATGCTGTGAGATTCTTTACACGTTATTTATGGTTGTGGATGAAACCTCTGAGCTCAGTAATAACACGGCGTGTCCACATCTTTGTAAAGGCAGGAATGAGGTTCAGTGTTAGTGTGGACCCATCGTAATCCCCCGTCACGTCACTGCGCCGCACCTGAGTAGCTCAGATCTTTTCATGATTCGTTTCCAACACTACAGAGCGTGTGAGTAGTTTGGGGAAGGACTGTAATAAGGTGAAGTGAGATGATAGTAAATCTCCTGCGGTGAGACGATGTAAAGCCAGGAGATGAAGGATACAGATCTCAGACTGGAGCGAGATACGCTGCTGAGATAGAAACTCCTCACAGTGTTTGATGAGGAGACACAGATCCTGCTCGGAATCTTCCCTCAATATATTCAGCCATATCCCGTACCTACAGAGACAAAACAACACATCATGTTTACTTATTTTATTTTACTTTTTTAGGTGGCCACATACTTTTGAGCACATGGCTTTAAATGTGATGTGAGGAATAAGCCTGGAAGGCACTAATGAGTGTGTATGTGAGAAACCGTCATGATACTGTGATAAATAGAGCCATATGGGCTTGGAGGTACTTCAGAAAACCGTTGTTAATTAACCCAGGCCGCCGCTGCATCAAGAAATGCAACCTGAACCTCTATTACACACAGAGAGAGTCGTACATCAATTCTACACGTCCAGGGTGCATGTCCATGTTCCCTGAATCCTACCACAATATTACGTACAGTAGATGGTGAAAGACAATCTTGCATTTTGTACTGATTGATTCTCTGATGAAGTTTGGAACGCGGTGGTGAGCCACGCCCCATCATTGCTTGTACAGACTGATCCTGATCCAGGTGGATCCTTTTATACCCGATCATGATTCCCTCACCTGGTACCAACTCACCTGTAAGTATGTACAAATCTAAATGTTTCTACTGAGCTGGATTTAATTTTAACTGACGTCTTAATCAGTTTCACTCTGCTGGCACATTGTGGCATGGCAGGTGGGCATGATACTGCAATCCTCATGCTGCACTACATACTGTTGTATATGTTACATTTACACTGATCAGCCATAACATTAAAACCACCTCCTTGTTTCTACACTCCCTGTCCATTTTATCAGCTCCACTTACCATATAGAAGCACTTTGTAGTTCTACAATTACTGACTGTAGTCCATCTGTTTCTCTACATGCTTTGTTACCCCCTTTCACCCTGTTCTTCAATGGTCAGGACCCCCACAGGACCACCACAGAGCAGGTATTATTTAGGTGGTGGATGATTCTCAGCACTGCAGTGACACTGACATGGTGCTGGTGTGTTAGTGTGTGTTGTGTTGGTAGGAGTGGATCAGACACAGCAGCGCTGCTGGAGTTTTTAAACACCGCGTCCACTCACTGTCCACTCTATTAGACACTCCTACCTAGTCGCTCCACCTTGTAGATGTAAAGTCAGAGACGATCGCTCATCTATTGCTGCTGTTTGAGTCGCTCATCTTCTAGACCTTCATCAGTGCTCACAGGACGCTGCCCACGGGGCGCTGTTGGCTGGATATTTTTGGTTGGTGGACGATTCTCAGTCCAGCGGTGACAGTGAGGTGTTTAAAAACTCCAGCAGCGCTGCTGTGTCTGATCCACTCGAATACCAGCACAACACACACTAACACACCACCACCATGTCGGTGTCACTGCAGTGCTGAGAATCATCCACCACCCAAACAAAGCATGTAGAGAAACAGATGGACTACAGTCAGTAATTGTAGAACTACAAAGTGCTTCTATATGGTAAGTGGAGCTGATAAAATGGACAGTGAGTGTAGAAACAAGGAGGTGGTTTTAATGTTATGCTGATCAGTGTATATCTGTGTGAGTATAAAATCCCTGATCCCATTTAGAGAGAATTTAATCTTTATTCTGTGAACGATGTAAACGAAAGCTGATTACAGCAAAGATTCATTTCTATTAAACTCCTGGACGATGTGGAGTCTCTGCAGGAGTAACAGAAGATGTTGATTTATTTATTTATTTATTTATTGATGCTGAGCGGGTGGAGTTTATGCATTAAATACCGACCTGAGAGAAAAGCCGACGCCCAGACGCTCCACTGACGTCAAACCTCGAGCCTTCACGTCGTTATCCGCGACTGTAAAAGAAATGAGACGTTACAGGGTGATATTTCTATATGATTAAATAAAAGGATCTGCACGGCGCTGAGTGGATTCAGTTATTTTCTGTTAGTTAAACCTACGAGCTTTTCAGTTTTATTCTGAGCATCGATTCATTTGTGTTTAGGCCGTTTCTCCAACACGAAACTATAACATGATTATGAGTTAAAACAAACAAGGACTAGTTATTCATTAATACTCTTAATCCTTTAATTAATGACTAAAGTTAATTATGAAGAAATGAAACGTAACGTTTTGCTAAATAAGAGTGAAAAGTGGATGGAATGTTGAAGTTCCAGGTGAGTTGGTACCAGGTGAGGGAATCATGATCCGGTATAAAAGGATCCACCTGGATCAGGATCAGTCTGTACAAGCAATGATGGGGCGTGGCTCACCACCGTGTTCCAAACTACATCAGAGAATCAATCAGTTCAAAAAGAACATTTCTTAAAGCACATTATTCGCGTCTTTCACCATCTACTGTACATGATATTGTGGAAAGATTCGGAATCCACAAACCACTGATGATTACGACTGAGCTTCGAGCTCTCAGATGGTACTGCATGAGAAACCGTCATGCTACCGTGATACATACAGCTACATGGACTCGGGAGTGCCTCAGAAAACTGTTGTCACTTAACACAGGCCGCCGCTGCATCAGGAAATGCTATACAATTCTATACAGAAACGCCTCGTAACTGATTATGACGTGAGTTAAAATAAAATCCAGCTCTGTAGAAACATTCAGAGTTATAAATCCTTACTTTCTTCAGCACACACACTCCAATAAACACTCCAAAAAAGTTGGGACGGAGGCAGAATAAGTGAAAAGTTGATGGAATGTTAAGAGTTCTAGTGTTTGAGCAGGTGAGTTGGTACCAGGTGAGGGAATCATGATCGGGTATAAAAGGATCCACCTGGATCAGGATCGGTCTGTACAAGCAATGATGAGGCGTGGCTCACCACCGTGTTCCAAACTTCAGGAGAGAATCAATCCGTTCAAAAAGAACGTTTCTCAATGCACATTATTTATTTATACTTTCACCATCTACTGTACATGATATTGTGGAAAGATTCGGGGAATCTGGTGAGATCTCAGTCAGTGTTTAATATTCGTGACCT
The DNA here is from genome assembly GCF_030014385.1 of Trichomycterus rosablanca. Taxonomy (NCBI): domain Eukaryota; kingdom Metazoa; phylum Chordata; class Actinopteri; order Siluriformes; family Trichomycteridae; genus Trichomycterus; species Trichomycterus rosablanca. Next base: position 40,468,761 of record NC_085996.1, read on the forward strand.
TTAATCTCTCAGACGGCGCTGCGTGAGAAACCATCATGATACTGTAATAAATATAAATGCAGCCACACGAACTTTGACGCGCTTCAGAAAACCGTTGTCACCTAAAACAGTCCACCGCTGCATCAGGAAACACAACCTGAACTCTGTTACACCAACAGAAAGTCGTACATCGATTCTATACAGAAACAGCTTTGAGTTCTCCGGGCCCGAGCTCATCTCAGATGGACCGAAACACAGTGGACACGTGTGCTGAGTTTAAAAACAGACGCTGAGTTATCTGTCCATTCAGAGCGTAGCACAGTCGTGATGTATCAGGGTTTAAATCAAGCAGTGGTATCAACCCGTCACACATCTGCACAGACACGGAGCTCTTCTGTAAGTCGCTCTGGATACGAGCTTCTGATAAATGCCCAAAATGTCAAAATGTATTATAAAAAAATAAATAAAAAACTCTTTTTCTTTCTGTTTGAACTGAAAAATAAAGTTTATATAAAATTGTATTGATTTCAAAACAGTTTTGGGTTTTTTAACAATTTCTGCAGACAAAAACGTGCAAAAAGTCTCCAGCTCCAAAATCAACACCCTGATCTTTAAAATTCAACCCAATTCTTAATAAATCACTATTTATTATCTAGTAAACAAAAATAAACTTATTATTACTGGTAAAATGTGGACAGAGATGAGAATGTGGAACCTACACGCCAGCTACTCAGTCCACCAGCATATAACAACAACAAAAACAGGCAACCACCAGTGACTATAAACGGGGAGATCCTGCAGAACCGCCACTGATTTAACACAGTTCGTGGGCGTGGCTGCCTTTATAAGGTCTGTCTCCTCATCAGGGCGAGAAAGGTCAGAACCAAAACATCACCATGAGTGTTCGCTCTGAGTACGGCGCTCTGGTCTCTGATCTCACTTCATCGTGGTTAAGTGGGGTTTAATTGGCTAAATGCCCTCAGTGAGGGTGAAATGAGCCTCTCGTGTGATTAGCGCGCCACTCCGCCGTCCTCATTAACAGAACAATGGCGGGAGAGTAATGATGACACATCGGCCGTGAGCGGCTCTCGTAGCGCGTACAGTTCTGAAGCGGCGTTCCCGATAACACCAGTCATGCTAACAGATAACTCACAGTCATGGCTGAATAGAACTGAAGTGGGTAGAAATGACTAGCAGGTTAGCGTGTGACAAAACACAAGCCCGTTAGCAAACGCTGCCTTGGTTTGGCGTGTTTCCCTTAATACATACGTAATGTTTCAGTTAGCAGATGCTAACAGGTCACCAGTCCATCACAGGGCCCACACTCAGGGTCATTTTTAGTAGCTCCAGTTGCCCTGACTGCACGTCTTTGTACTGTGGGAGAAAACCGGAGCACCTGGAGGAAACCCATGCAGACTCGGGGAGAACATGCAAACTCCACACAGAAAAAACCCGGGCCGCTCCACCTGGGAATCGAACCCAGAACCTTCTTACTGTGCTTTTTTAGTTTTAGTACATTTACATTTTCAGCATTTAGCAGATGCTTTTTATCCGGAGTGACTTACAGCACTGTGGCAACCAGGCAGTGGTGGGGCTTGAACCAGCAACCTTCTGATTATTAGTCCAGCACCTTAACTACTTGGCCACAACTACCCATTAAGATAATTTTTGTATCAGTTTCAAGTAGTTTTTTAAATTAAGTTAGTTTTAGTTTCAATTAATTTGTTATTTTATTTATTTTTTATATATTTTATGTTTTTCTCCCAGTTTATCGTAGTCAGTTTGTCTCCCCCTGCTGGTGGATCCCTGATTGTAGGTGAGGAGGGTATATTGCTGCTCACGCCTCCTAGCGGAACCCTTGTTCACCCATGCATTCTGCACAGGCGCCTCTATCTGCCAATCAGGGTCCTTACACAGCGTTTAAAGACCCCGCCCACATAGTCCGGCCATCCCACCCTAGCAGACACGATGGCCAATTAGTATCGGCTGCAGGCACTGCCAATCATGCCCGCTAGATGGCGCCCGGCCGACCGGTGGCAACGCCGTGGAGTTCAGAATCTCGGCACTGATGTGCTAGCGGAATATCCCGCTGCTTCACCTGGTCCGGGTCATTTCTGTGTGGAGTTTGCATGTTCTCCCCGTGTCTGTGTGGGTTTCCTCCGGGAGCTCCGGTTTCCTCCTACAGTACAGAGGCGTGTAAGTGAGGTGAACCGGAGATACTAAACCTGAACTGATGAATCTTGTGTAAGCAGTAACGACCCGTCCTGTCATGAATGGAACCAAAAGTGTCTCAAATCCTAATAAATACAAACATTATTGTTGCTTTTTTTGTTTATTTTTATATATTTTTTCTCTGTACAGGAGGTCCTCGACTTACGTCGGAGATCCCTTCCTACGGACGTGACGTAACCAGATTTTCGCCGTAAGTCGGAACCCACCTACATAAGCATCTAGGTCACTCACATGGAGCACATACACAGTACAGTAATGAAGTGAAACAGTAAAAATATTCGTATTCATCCGCTCCGCTCGCCAACTAGTTCCCGTGTGAACTTTGATTTCACGTCTCAGACCGCGTACATCGGAATGACGGAACAAGACTTTCTTAATACATTTATAGGAGATGGCGACGTAACCACGAAACGCCGTATGTCGAGTCCGCCGTAACCCGAAGACTTACTGTATTCTTAAGCAATAGAACACGAGAGGTCGTGTGTTATCACGAATAACATCACGGCTGTGATTCGGTCGCAGTAGATCATCACAGCCGTGATATTATTCGTGATAACACACGACCTCGAGTTCTATTGCTTTTATACAACAGTTTTTACAAAATAAAGAAAGAAAATAAATCAAAGAAGCCCTGAATTTCATAATAAATATGCTTTAATATTGACAAAACCTTCCGCCAAAAAGTAGTTCCACAACCAATATAAAGTTTAACACTACAGAGCAGACATCCCAAGTTGCAAAAACTCATTTCAGGGAGGTAAGAAGAACAAGAAGAAGAAGGCAAGAACCTCCGAAGGGAAAAAAAGAAATAAAAAACCTCTCACACACACCAAAGGATTATGGGTGATAACAGAACTTCTAGGAGCTGCTAACTGGGCTATTAAGCTAACCGTTCGCGTTACAAACACATTAATGTTCCCTACACAGTGCACTAGATAGTGAATTAGATAATTGATTAATGTTCCCTACATAGTGCACTAGATAGTGAATTAGATAATTGATTAATGTTCCCTACATAGTGCACTAGATTGTTTATCAGATAACGGATTTAAAACGTGATCGGGAATAAAGTCGGTGTCGCTGCGTGCGCGTTTGTGTGCATGAAGTTTGTCGTTACTGGTAACGCGTCAGCAGAGTAATACAGTTGTGGTGTGAAAAGGCCGCGACGTTATCACCAATATCAGCACAGTTAGAACGCTTCTCAACCAATCAGATTGTAAGGTCAGAACTACCTGTTGTATAATGTTAGTTTAATCCTGAGTGTGTATATATACTTACTGCTGAGGTTTGGAGGACGAGCAAAGTAGGAATTAAATCTCAAATGTATTGTGATCAACACCACAGATTTACTAAATATTTAGGGTTGATGGACGTTCCACAGCAGCGCCGCTTCTCCAGAACTAGATTCTCTCATCTGATCTTTCACAGCGGACCTTCAATAAATAAAAAACCTCCTCCAGCGTGAGAAGCACACGCCCGTTTCCTAAATGATTCCATCACGTGAAGCGTCTGCGGCGGGGTGGTTAGAGTGAATAAAGCTCAGAGACGCCGGGCGGCGCTCTGAGTTCACTGACCTGTGTACTCTGGAGGAGAGAAGAAGTGGTTCTGGGAGGAGGAGAGGAACATCACTGCTCGCTCCAGGAGATCAGCCAACACTGCAGGAACGGCACAGAACACAAATAGCTAAATACACTCGTACGTGTCAAAAGTATTGGGACGCCCGAGCGCTACAGATAACCTGAGCGTGCACGTTTACCGTTTCCTGAGAGCGCGGCGGGTTTGGTGCTCAGGACTCTGCTGTAGATTTTCCTGCAGTTCTCCATCCAGCTCTCGTCCCGTTCACAGTCAGTACAGGACGTCAGGAAAGATCTGATCTCCGAGTCTGCACCAGAAACACCACAATAACTAACATGCACTAACACTGGAGGACACAACTACTGGATCCCTGAGGCTCGCCAGGACGGGAAACGTCCTTCAGCCAGTCTATAACAAACATCTTTTATTTATTTATTATAATTATAACGTGATGTTTTACACTTTGGTTCCATCATGACAGGACGGGTCGTTACTCATTACACAAGATTCATCAGTTCAGGTTTAATATCAAACACAGTCATGAACTATTTAGTGTCTCCAGTTCACCTCACTTACACGCCTCTGTACTGTGGGAGGAAACCGGAGCACCCGGAGGAAACCCACACAGACACGGGGAGAACATGCAAACTCCACACAGAAAGGATCCGGACCGCCCCACCTGGGGATCGAACCCACGACCTTCTTGCTGTGAGGCGACAGTGCTACCCACCGATCCTCCGTGCCGCCCCGAACATCATTAAATGAGCAGAAGACTCGCCTGCACGCACGTCTGTATCAGCTTAAAAACTAAACCACAGCTCTTCACAATCATTAATAACATGCACACATACTAAGCCAGAGACTGCTGGTGTTTAAGAGTCATTTTGCTACCTGATTTAGTCCACGACGTCTTCGGCACATCCAGGACGTAACAGGAGGGAAGAGGATACGATGAGAACATCGGCCAAGGGTACGGACTCTTCCCCTGAAGAACGTAAGTGAAGCATAAGATTCTTATATACATTAAAAAAGCTTATAGAGGACATTAACATGGCATGGAGGCGGCGGTACTGACTAAAATCCAGGAGAGGGAGCTGGAGGTGGTCAAAAATGTAAATGTATGTGCATCCAGGTATCGTTTATCAATTAACCAGGGTCAAAGTGCAGACAAAAATAACGTCAGTTTACTGGGTCGAGACCCAAAACAACCTCCAGGTAAACACCCCTATTATATAACGTTAAAACTCTATATCTGTGCAGTAAGGTTACTACAGGACGTCTTTAATCATCAAAACACTGCATTAATTATTAATCAGCACTTAAACATGCACAGAAATCAAACGTCCTGCTGCACTTCTAAGCTCTAAGCTCTCATGTCATTTCAATAATTTACTGAATATTTTTGTGTTTATTTGTTAAGGCTCCGGTACCAGACTGACCGCAGGACGTGGTCAGCAACAAACCCCATCAATCTTTGAGATGAAATCAAACTGGCTTTATTAATCTGGACACACGGGGGAGGTCACGATGAAGAGGAGGATTGTGGGTAAATAATTCAGTCTCAGTAAATATAAATATTAAATAAAGATTGGGATCCTGCAGCCGGGCGACTGTACAGCAGCACAGTGGGTGTGAATTACAGAGGATTCTGGTCTCTGCTTTATTAATGTCCTCCATCTGAGACAAAACTATAACAAATATAATAATAAAGAACTTTTATTTCTTTGGGGTTCAGGTTCAGGTTCAGGTTTGGGAGTTTGTGATGATCGTGACAGGATCTTGATTTGGTGGTTGCCTGGGTGAGAGACATGGAGCGTTCCACAACCCAACTTAAAGCATGTAAACATAATGCATGGATGAATGGATTGTTGGACGAACAAATTACAAATGAATGGATTAATAGATGATGGATGGACAAACAGATGGACAAACGAATTAATAAATAATGGATGGATGGATGGATGTATAGAGAGATAGATGGATGGATGGATAGACAGATGGATGGATGTATAGAGAGATAGATGGATGGATGGATAGACAGATGGATGGATGTATAGACAGATGGATGAATGTATAGACAGATGGATGAATGTATAGACAGATGGATGGATGTATAGACAGATGGATGAATGTATAGACAGATGGATGGATGTATAAACAGATGGATGGATATATGGATGTATAGAGAGATGGATGGATGTATAGACAGATGGATGGATGTATAGAGAGATGGATGAATGTATAGACAGATGGATGGATGTATAGAGAGATGGATGGATATATGGATGTATAGAGAGATGGATGGATGGATAGACAGATGGATGGATAAATAGACAGATGGATGAATGTATAGACAGATGGATGGATGTATAGACAGATGGATGAATGTATAGACAGATGGATGAAAGTATAGACAGATGGATGGATGTATAGACAGATGGATGGATATATGGATGTATAGAGAGATGGATGGATGTATAGACAGATGGATGGATGTATAGACAGATGGATGGATGTATAGACAGATGGATGAATGTATAGACAGATGGATGAATGTATAGACAGATGGATGGATGTATAGACAGATGGATGAATGTATAGACAGATGGATGGATATATGGATGTATAGAGAGATGGATGGATGTATAGACAGATGGATGAATGTATAGACAGATGGATGGATATATGGATGTATAGAGAGATGGATGGATGTATAGACAGATGGATGGATGTATAGACAGATGGATGAATGTATAGACAGATGGATGGATGTATAGACAGATAGATGGATGGATAGACAGATGGATGGATGTATAGACAGATGGATGAATGTATAGACAGATGGATGGATATATGGATGTATAGAGAGATGGATGGATGTATAGACAGATGGATGAATGTATAGACAGATGGATGGATATATGGATGTATAGAGAGATGGATGGATGTATAGACAGATGGATGAATGTATAGACAGATGGATGGATGTATAGACAGATAGATGGATGGATAGACAGATAGATGTATGGATAGACAGATGGATGGATATATGGATGTATAGAGAGATGGATGGATGTATAGACAGATGGATGGATGTATAGACAGATGGATGGATGTATAGACAGATGGACGGATGTATAGACAGATGGATGAATGTATAGACAGATAGATGGATGGATAGACAGATGGATGAATGTATAGACAGATAGATGGATGGATAGACAGATGGATGAATGTATAGACAGATGGATGGATGGATAGACAGATGGATGGATGTATAGACAGATGGATGAATGTATAGACAGATAGATGGATGGATAGACAGATGGATGGATGTATAGACAGATGGATGAATGTATAGACAGATAGATGGATGGATAGACAGATGGATGGATGTATAGACAGATGGATGAATGTATAGACAGATGGATGAATGTATAGACAGATGGATGAATGTATAGACAGATGGATGGATGTATAGACAGATGGATGAATGTATAGACAGATAGATGGATGGATGAATGGATAGACAGATAGATGGATGGATGTATAGACAGATGGATGGATGTATAGACAGATGGATGGATGTATAGACAGATGGATGGATGTATAGACAGATGGATGAATGTATAGACAGATGGATGGATGTATAGACAGATGGATGAATGTATAGACAGATAGATGGATGTATAGACAGATGGATGGATGTATAGACAGATGGATGAATGTATAGACAGATGGATGGATGTATAGACAGATGGATGAATGTATAGACAGATAGATGGATGGATAGACAGATGGATGAATGTATAGACAGATGGATGAATGTATAGACAGATGGATGAATGTATAGACAGATGGATGGATGTATAGACAGATGGATGAATATATAGACAGATGGATGAATGTATAGACAGATGGATGGATATATGGATGTATAGACAGATGGACGGATGTATAGACAGATGGATGGATGTATAGACAGATGGATGGATGTATAGACAGATGGACGGATGTATAGACAGATGGATGGATGTATAGACAGATGGATGAATGTATAGACAGATGGATGAATGTATAGACAGATGGATGAATGTATAGACAGATGGATGAATGTATAGACAGATGGATGAATGTATAGACAGATAGATGGATGGATAGACAGATGGATGGATATATGGATGTATAGACAGATGGATGGATGTATAGACAGATGGATGGATGTATAGACAGATAGATGGATGGATAGACAGATGGATGGATATATGGATGTATAGACAGATGGACGGATGTATAGACAGATGGATGGATGTATAGACAGATGGATGAATGTATAGACAGATGGATGAATGTATAGACAGATGGATGGATGTATAGACAGATGGATGAATGTATAGACAGATGGATGAATGTATAGACAGATAGATGGATGGATAGACAGATGGATGGATATATGGATGTATAGACAGATGGATGGATGTATAGACAGATGGATGAATGTATAGACAGATGGATGAATGTATAGACAGATGGATGAATGTATAGACAGATAGATGGATGTATAGACAGATGGATGAATGTATAGACAGATGGACGGATGTATAGACAGATAGATGGATGTATAGACAGATGGATGGATGTATAGACAGATGGATGAATGTATAGACAGATGGATGAATGTATAGACAGATGGATGAATGTATAGACAGATGGATGGATATATGGATGTATAGACAGATGGATGAATGTATAGACAGATGGATGGATATATGGATGTATAGACAGATGGATGGATGTATAGACAGATGGATGGATGGATAGACAGATGGATGAATGTATAGACAGATGGATGGATGAATGTATAGACAGATAGATGGATGGATAGACAGATGGATGGATATATGGATGTATAGACAGATGGATGGATGTATAGACAGATGGATGAATGTATAGACAGATGGATGGATGAATGTATAGACAGATAGATGGATGGATAGACAGATGGATGGATATATGGATGTATAGACAGATGGATGGATGTATAGACAGATGGATGAATGTATAGACAGATGGATGGATGAATGTATAGACAGATAGATGGATGGATAGACAGATGGATGGATATATGGATGTATAGACAGATGGATGGATGTATAGACAGATGGATGAATGTATAGACAGATGGATGAATGTATAGACAGATGGATGAATGTATAGACAGATGGATGGATGAATGTATAGACAGATAGATGGATGTATAGACAGATGGATGAATGTATAGACAGATGGATGGATGAATGTATAGACAGATAGATGGATGTATAGACAGATAGATGGATGTATAGACAGATGGATGAATGTATAGACAGATAGATGGATGTATAGACAGATGGATGGATGGATAGACAGATGGATGAATGTATAGACAGATGGATGGATGAATGTATAGACAGATAGATGGATGGATAGACAGATGGATGGATGTATAGACAGATGGATGAATGTATAGACAGATGGATGGATGTATAGACAGATGGATGAATGTATAGACAGATGGACGGATGTATAGACAGATAGATGGATGTATAGACAGATGGATGGATGTATAGACAGATGGATGGATGTATAGACAGATGGATGAATGTATAGACAGATGGATGAATGTATAGACAGATAGATGGATGTATAGACAGATGGATGGATGGATAGACAGATGGATGAATGTATAGACAGATGGATGGATGAATGTATAGACAGATAGATGGATGGATAGACAGATGGATGAATGTATAGACAGATGGATGAATGTATAGACAGATAGATGGATGTATAGACAGATGGATGGATGGATAGACAGATGGATGAATGTATAGACAGATGGATGGATGAATGTATAGACAGATAGATGGATGGATAGACAGATGGATGGATGTATAGACAGATGGATGAATGTATAGACAGATGGATGGATGTATAGACAGATGGATGAATGTATAGACAGATGGACGGATGTATAGACAGATAGATGGATGTATAGACAGATGGATGGATGTATAGACAGATGGATGGATGTATAGACAGATGGATGAATGTATAGACAGATGGATGAATGTATAGACAGATGGATGAATGTATAGACAGATGGATGGATGTATAGACAGATAGATGGATGTATAGACAGATGGATGGATGGATAGACAGATGGATGAATGTATAGACAGATGGATGGATGAATGTATAGACAGATAGATGGATGAATGTATAGACAGATGGACGGATGTATAGACAGATAGATGGATGTATAGACAGATGGATGGATGTATAGACAGATGGATGGATGTATAGACAGATGGATGAATGTATAGACAGATGGATGAATGTATAGACAGATAGATGGATGTATAGACAGATGGATGGATGGATAGACAGATGGATGAATGTATAGACAGATGGATGGATGAATGTATAGACAGATAGATGGATGGATAGACAGATGGATGGATGTATAGACAGATGGATGAATGTATAGACAGATGGATGGATGTATAGACAGATGGATGAATGTATAGACAGATGGACGGATGTATAGACAGATGGACGGATGTATAGACAGATGGATGGATGTATAGACAGATGGATGGATGTATAGACAGATGGATGAATGTATAGACAGATGGATGAATGTATAGACAGATGGATGGATGGATAGACAGATGGATGAATGTATAGACAGATGGATGGATGAATGTATAGACAGATAGATGGATGGATAGACAGATGGATGGATGTATAGACAGATGGATGAATGTATAGACAGATGGATGGATGTATAGACAGATGGATGAATGTATAGACAGATGGACGGATGTATAGACAGATGGACGGATGTATAGACAGATGGATGGATGTATAGACAGATGGATGAATGTATAGACAGATGGATGGATGAATGTATAGACAGATAGATGGATGGATAGACAGATGGATGAATGTATAGACAGATAGATGGATGTATAGACAGATGGATGAATGTATAGACAGATGGATGAATGTATAGACAGATGGATGGATGTATAGACAGATGGATGGATGTATAGAGAGATGGATGGATATATGGATGTATAGAGAGATGGATGAATGTATAGACAGATGGATGGATGTATAGAGAGATGGATGGATATATGGATGTATAGAGAGATGGATGAATGTATAGACAGATGGATGGATGTATAGAGAGATGGATGGATATATGGATGTATAGAGAGATGGATGAATGTATAGACAGATGGATGAATGTATAGACAGATGGATGGATATATGGATGTATAGACAGATGGACGGATGTATAGACAGATGGATGAATGTATAGACAGATAGATGGATGGATAGACAGATGGATGAATGTATAGACAGATAGATGGATGGATAGACAGATGGATGGATGTATAGACAGATGGATGAATGTATAGACAGATGGATGGATGTATAGACAGATGGATGAATGTATAGACAGATAGATGGATGGATAGACAGATGGATGGATGTATAGACAGATGGATGAATGTATAGACAGATGGATGGATTTATAGACAGATGGATGAATGTATAGACAGATAGATGGATGGATAGACAGATGGATGAATGTATAGACAGATGGATGAATGTATAGACAGATGGATGGATGTATAGACAGATGGATGAATGTATAGACAGATAGATGGATGGATGAATGGATAGACAGATAGATGGATGGATGTATAGACAGATGGATGAATGTATAGACAGATAGATGGATGTATAGACAGATGGATGAATGTATAGACAGATGGATGGATGTATAGACAGATGGATGAATGTATAGACAGATAGATGGATGTATGGATGTATAGACAGATGGACGGATGTATAGACAGATGGATGGATGTATAGACAGATGGATGGATGTATAGACAGATGGATGGATGTATAGACAGATAGATGGATGGATAGACAGATGGATGGATAGATAGACAGATGGATGGATATATGGATGTATAGACAGATGGACGGATGTATAGACAGATGGATGGATGTATAGACAGATGGATGGATGTATAGACAGATGGATGAATGTATAGACAGATGGATGGATGTATAGACAGATGGATGGATGTATAGACAGATGGATGAATGTATAGACAGATGGATGAATGTATAGACAGATGGATGGATGTATAGACAGATGGATGAATGTATAGACAGATGGATGAATGTATAGACAGATGGATGGATGTATAGACAGATGGATGAATGTATAGACAGATGGATGAATGTATAGACAGATGGATGGATATATGGATGTATAGACAGATGGACGGATGTATAGACAGATAGATGGATGTATAGACAGATGGATGGATGTATAGACAGATAGATGGATGTATAGACAGATAGATGGATGTATAGACAGATGGATGGATGTATAGACAGATGGACGGATGTATAGACAGATAGATGGATGTATAGACAGATGGATGGATGTATAGACAGATGGATGAATGTATAGACAGATGGATGAATGTATAGACAGATGGATGGATGAATGTATAGACAGATAGATGGATGGATGGATAGACAGATGGATGGATGGATAGACAGATGGATGAATGTATAGACAGATGGATGGATGAATGTATAGACAGATAGATGGATGGATGGATAGACAGATGGATGGATGTATAGACAGATGGATGAATGTATAGACAGATGGATGAATGTATAGACAGATGGATGGATGTATAGACAGATGGATGAATGTATAGACAGATGGATGAATGTATAGACAGATGGATGGATGTATAGACAGATGGATGGATATATGGATGTATAGAGAGATGGATGGATGTATAGACAGATGGATGGATGTATAGAGAGATGGATGGATATATGGATGTATAGAGAGATGGATGAATGTATAGACAGATGGATGGATGTATAGACAGATGGATGGATATATGGATGTATAGAGAGATGGATGGATGGATAGACAGATGGATGGATAAATAGACAGATGGATGGATAAATAGACAGATGGATGAATGTATAGACAGATGGATGGATGTATAGACAGATGGATGGATGTATAGAGAGATGGATGGATGTATAGACAGATGGATGGATGTATAGACAGATGGATGGATGTATAGACAGATGGATGAATGTATAGACAGATGGATGGATGTATAGACAGATGGATGGATATATGGATGTATAGAGAGATGGATGGATGTATAGACAGATGGATGGATGTATAGACAGATGGATGGATGTATAGACAGATGGATGGATGTATAGACAGATGGATGGATGTATAGACAGATGGATGAATGTATAGACAGATGGATGAATGTATAGACAGATGGATGAATGTATAGACAGATGGATGGATGTATAGACAGATGGATGGATGTATAGACAGATGGATGAATGTATAGACAGATGGATGGATGTATAGACAGATGGATGGATATATGGATGTATAGAGAGATGGATGGATGTATAGACAGATGGATGGATGTATAGACAGATGGATGAATGTATAGACAGATGGATGGATGTATAGACAGATGGATGAATGTATAGACAGATGGATGGATGTATAGACAGATGGATGAATGTATAGACAGATGGATGGATATATGGATGTATAGAGAGATGGATGGATGTATAGACAGATGGATGGATGTATAGAGAGATGGATGGATGTATAGACAGATGGATGGATGTATAGACAGATGGATGAATGTATAGACAGATGGATGGATGTATAGACAGATGGATGAATGTATAGACAGATGGATGGATATATGGATGTATAGAGAGATGGATGGATGTATAGACAGATGGATGGATGTATAGACAGATGGATGGATGTATAGACAGATGGATGGATGTATAGACAGATGGATGAATGTATAGACAGATGGATGAATGTATAGACAGATGGATGAATGTATAGACAGATGGATGGATGTATAGACAGATGGATGAATGTATAGACAGATGGATGGCATATATGGATGTATAGAGAGATGGATGGATGTATAGACAGATGGATGGATGTATAGACAGATGGATGAATGTATAGACAGATGGATGGATATATGGATGTATAGAGAGATGGATGGATGTATAGACAGATGGATGGATGTATAGACAGATGGATGAATGTATAGACAGATGGATGGATGCATAGACAGATAGATGGATGGATAGACAGATGGATGGATGTATAGACAGATAGATGGATGGATAGACAGATGGATGGATATATGGATGTATAGAGAGATGGACGGATGTATAGACAGATGGATGAATGTATAGACAGATAGATGGATGGATAGACAGATGGATGAATGTATAGACAGATAGATGGATGGATAGACAGATGGATGGATGTATAGACAGATGGATGAATGTATAGACAGATAGATGGATGGATAGACAGATGGATGGATGTATAGACAGATGGATGAATGTATAGACAGATGGATGGATGTATAGACAGATGGATGAATGTATAGACAGATGGATGGATGTATAGACAGATGGATGAATGTATAGACAGATAGATGGATGGATAGACAGATGGATGGATGTATAGACAGATGGATGAATGTATAGACAGATGGATGGATGTATAGACAGATGGATGAATGTATAGACAGATAGATGGATGGATAGACAGATGGATGAATGTATAGACAGATGGATGAATGTATAGACAGATGGATGAATGTATAGACAGATAGATGGATGTATGGATGTATAGACAGATGGACGGATGTATAGACAGATGGATGGATGTATAGACAGATGGATGGATGTATAGACAGATAGATGGATGGATAGACAGATGGATGGATAGATAGACAGATGGATGGATATATGGATGTATAGACAGATGGACGGATGTATAGACAGATGGATGGATGTATAGACAGATGGATGGATGTATAGACAGATAGATGGATGGATAGACAGATGGATGGATGTATAGACAGATGGATGAATGTATAGACAGATGGATGGATGTATAGACAGATGGATGGATGTATAGACAGATGGATGAATGTATAGACAGATGGATGGATGTATAGACAGATGGATGGATGTATAGACAGATGGATGAATGTATAGACAGATGGATGAATGTATAGACAGATGGATGGATATATGGATGTATAGACAGATGGACGGATGTATAGACAGATGGATGGATGTATAGACAGATGGATGGATGTATAGACAGATGGATGGATGTATAGACAGATAGATGGATGTATAGACAGATGGATGGATATATGGATGTATAGACAGATGGATGAATGTATAGACAGATGGATGAATGTATAGACAGATGGATGGATATATGGATGTATAGACAGATGGATGAATGTATAGACAGATGGATGGATATATGGATGTATAGACAGATGGATGGATGTATAGACAGATGGATGGATGGATAGACAGATGGATGGATATATGGATGTATAGACAGATGGATGAATGTATAGACAGATGGATGAATGTATAGACAGATGGATGGATATATGGATGTATAGACAGATGGATGAATGTATAGACAGATGGATGAATGTATAGACAGATGGATGGATATATGGATGTATAGACAGATGGATGAATGTATAGACAGATGGATGAATGTATAGACAGATGGATGGATATATGGATGTATAGACAGATGGATGAATGTATAGACAGATGGATGGATATATGGATGTATAGACAGATGGATGAATGTATAGACAGATGGATGGATGAATGTATAGACAGATAGATGGATGGATAGACAGATGGATGGATGAATGTATAGACAGATAGATGGATGGATAGACAGATGGATGGATATATGGATGTATAGAGAGATGGATGGATGTATAGACAGATGGATGAATGTATAGACAGATGGATGGATGTATAGACAGATGGATGGATGGATAGACAGATGGATGAATGTATAGACAGATGGATGAATGTATAGACAGATGGATGAATGTATAGACAGATAGATGGATGTATAGACAGATGGATGGATGGATAGACAGATGGATGAATGTATAGACAGATGGATGGATGGATAGACAGATGGATGAATGTATAGACAGATGGATGAATGTATAGACAGATGGATGAATGTATAGACAGATAGATGGATGTATAGACAGATGGATGGATGGATAGACAGATGGATGAATGTATAGACAGATGGATGGATGAATGTATAGACAGATAGATGGATGTATAGACAGATGGATGGATGTATAGACAGATGGATGGATGGATAGACAGATGGATGGATGTATAGACAGATGGATGAATGTATAGACAGATGGATGAATGTATAGACAGATAGATGGATGTATAGACAGATGGATGGATGGATAGACAGATGGATGAATGTATAGACAGATGGATGGATGAATGTATAGACAGATAGATGGATGGATAGACAGATGGATGGATGTATAGACAGATGGATGAATGTATAGACAGATGGATGGATGTATAGACAGATGGATGAATGTATAGACAGATGGACGGATGTATAGACAGATAGATGGATGTATAGACAGATGGATGGATGTATAGACAGATGGATGGATGTATAGACAGATGGATGAATGTATAGACAGATGGATGAATGTATAGACAGATAGATGGATGTATAGACAGATGGATGGATGGATAGACAGATGGATGAATGTATAGACAGATGGATGGATGAATGTATAGACAGATGGATGGATGAATGTATAGACAGATAGATGGATGGATAGACAGATGGATGAATGTATAGACAGATGGATGAATGTATAGACAGATAGATGGATGTATAGACAGATGGATGGATGGATAGACAGATGGATGAATGTATAGACAGATGGATGGATGTATAGACAGATGGATGGATGAATGTATAGACAGATAGATGGATGGATAGACAGATGGATGGATGTATAGACAGATGGATGAATGTATAGACAGATGGATGGATGTATAGACAGATGGATGAATGTATAGACAGATGGACGGATGTATAGACAGATAGATGGATGTATAGACAGATGGATGGATGTATAGACAGATGGATGGATGTATAGACAGATAGATGGATGTATAGACAGATGGATGGATGGATAGACAGATGGATGAATGTATAGACAGATGGATGGATGAATGTATAGACAGATAGATGGATGGATAGACAGATGGATGGATGTATAGACAGATGGATGAATGTATAGACAGATGGATGAATGTATAGACAGATGGATGAATGGATAGACAGATGGATGAATGTATAGACAGATGGATGGATGAATGTATAGACAGATAGATGGATGGATAGACAGATGGATGGATGTATAGACAGATGGATGGATGTATAGACAGATAGATGGATGTATAGACAGATGGATGGATGGATAGACAGATGGATGAATGTATAGACAGATGGATGGATGAATGTATAGACAGATAGATGGATGGATAGACAGATGGATGGATGTATAGACAGATGGATGAATGTATAGACAGATGGATGAATGTATAGACAGATGGACGGATGTATAGACAGATGGACGGATGTATAGACAGATGGATGGATGTATAGACAGATGGATGAATGTATAGACAGATGGATGGATGAATGTATAGACAGATAGATGGATGGATAGACAGATGGATGGATGTATAGACAGATGGACGGATGTATAGACAGATGGACGGATGTATAGACAGATGGACGGATGTATAGACAGATAGATGGATGTATAGACAGATGGATGGATGTATAGACAGATGGATGAATGTATAGACAGATGGATGAATGTATAGACAGATAGATGGATGTATAGACAGATGGATGGATGGATAGACAGATGGATGAATGTATAGACAGATGGATGAATGTATAGACAGATAGATGGATGGATAGACAGATGGATGAATGTATAGACAGATGGATGGATGTATAGACAGATGGATGAATGTATAGACAGATAGATGGATGGATAGACAGATGGATGAATGTATAGACAGATGGATGGATGTATAGACAGATGGATGAATGTATAGACAGATGGACGGATGTATAGACAGATGGATGGATGTATAGACAGATGGATGGATGTATAGACAGATAGATGGATGGATAGACAGATGGATGGATATATGGATGTATAGACAGATGGATGGATGTATAGACAGATGGATGGATGTATAGACAGATGGATGGATGTATAGACAGATAGATGGATGGATAGACAGATGGATGGATATATGGATGTATAGACAGATGGATGGATGTATAGACAGATGGATGAATGTATAGACAGATGGATGGATGTATAGACAGATGGATGGATGTATAGACAGATGGATGGATGTATAGACAGATAGATGGATGGATAGACAGATGGACGGATGTATAGACAGATGGATGGATTGATTGAATGGATGGATAGACCAACATTCAATCCATATGAATGTTGAATGAATTCAATACTATACATTCAGACGGACAAACAGTGGAATGGATGGATCACTAGATAGATGATTGGATGGATGGATGGATGGATGTATAGACAGATGGATGGATGGATGTATAGACAGATGGATGGATCACTAGATAGATGATCGGATGGATGGATGGATGGATGGATGAGAACACCGACTCTATCGTATATAAGACTGGTATACAGTGGATCCAGTAAACCAGATGATTTTAATGAAAGAATATTTCTGCATCTGCTCTACGTCACACTGAGTGATGGGTGAGTACCAGTACATTCCACTGTTCCCAGTAAACCCTGTAATCTTACTGGTTCTGACTGGGATCGGGGGTTATATATGGACTGAAGAACAGCAGGGCAGTACTGACCGTCTGTAGCTCTCTGGGAGGAAGTCGTCGTTCAGAGGAGCCTCCGATCACACTCGTCCGAACCAGCAGGTGATTCCTCTCCACCGAGAGCCCGTCCACGATAACGTCTCTACAGATCAGAAACCATCAGCAACATACATCATCATCATCTACGTCACATGTTCAAGACCTCTGAGCTCGTGGACAGCTCTGCATGAGAAACTGTCATGATAGTCTGATAAATGTAGCCACATGGGCTTAGGAGCGCTTCAGAGAACCGTTGTTTATCTGATTATGACTCCAGGTCTCATTAGAATCCTCTCCACTGAGGAGCTGATCAGGTAGGTATAGGGAGTAGGGCGGGTCACCAGGTTTCTATTGTGAGTGAGAAAGTGAGAGGTGAGTGAGAATGCAGTACGTACTCCTGGCCTGGTGAGGACTCCACCACGTTCTCCTTCTGATTCTGTAGAAGAACGTCTGAGAGTCGGAACTGAGACTCCAGGAGCAGCAGAGAATCCAGATTACAGCACACAGCACTCAGGAGTCTGAGGGGAGAAATAGTGCTCTCACGTTATATCAGATTAGATTATTTTTAATTCCGCTGACTTGGCTCTGAACCAGACATGTGAAACTGAGACGTATCACTGAAACCTGGACTGTAGGTGGACTATTGGTGGGTTGTGAAGGTTTAAGCTCGACTTTAGCACATCGTACATTAATAAAGGTTAGTGCGAGGGCTCAGTAGATCTCAGGAAGTGTTCCTGGATGGAGATGAGCAGGTTTATAAAGCACACCGTCCGAGGGTGCTCGGGTGGAGCAGGGGTCTACGTGCTGGCCGGACGTCCCTGTCATATGAAGCTTAGTGTGTCTCTCCGTACGAGATACGACTCTGTGTTGGAACCCAACACTGGCAGGTGATAAGAAGCGGCACAGACTGGGACACGTGTCGGGGGTGGGGGGCGTGCGGTGATCCGGGTCTCTTTGATTAGCTCATGGGATGTCCAAGTGCCAGACGATTAATAACTGGGAATTGGAAATGACTAAATTCTAGAGACAAATCCAGAAAACACACTGTCCATAACACTTTCAAGAACTTGACTCCTGTTATAAGTTTATTGTGAGTTTATTGTGAAATTCCACTAGGCCAAAAACATAAATACCCGGGGCAGAGGTAGATTAGCAGCTGGGGTACTAGACTAGTAATCAGAAGGTGATTAGTTTAAACCCCACTGCTTCTATCTCAGATAAAGGAGGAAAATGAGGACGAGAGTTTTGTACTTGATCCCAGCCGACGACACAGTCAGGACGAGCTCACAGTCAGGCGTCCGAATACTTTTGACCATGCAGTATATGATCGTACATTTCAGCTGCAGGGGAAGTGAGGCTGAATTTCCCAGCATGCAGTGTGTTTTATTCCCTGCTCTCAGGGTGATGTTATTCTGTGTTTGTGTGTGGGAGGAAAAGCTCGGGCTCGGCTGATGAATATCTGAGAGGTGGCTGAATTTAGACCTGGCACCTCCTGGCACCTCCTGGCTCCTCCAGTGTAATGACACATTCAGTCAGTGAGTCAGACAGGAGGGGCGGTGCCAGCCGTGCCGGCCTTTTAGCAGCCGGTGTTGATATGTGTGACTCTCATTAATAGATCTGATGAAGCTGCTTTACAGCTCAGTAAAGAATATCAGAATTTTATAGCAGTGATATAATCTAATCTAAACTAAACACTGCAGCAGATCTAATAATAAACCGATGGGTCAGAACCGGCGTCCTGCTCTTCATGGGTGGATCAAATCTGGAGGTGTCCAGACATCCTGTACATCTTGTACCAGCCTTTAAAAACTAATCAATCAGGCGTTAAAAACTAATCAATCAATCAACAACACCTCTAACATTCCTACTGGGATTTGTGATCCTCCTTTTGGGTAACAAATATATAAACAAAATTTTTGCGTGGAGGCGGATGGTGGCTCGGTGGGTAGCACTTTCGCCTCACAGCAAGAAGGTCCGTAATTAATAATTAAATAAATAAATAAATAAACTAATAACAATAAATAAATAAATAATAAACTATAATTCAATAAATAAATAAACATTTAAATAAATAAATACACTAAAATACAATAAATAAAAATATATTTTAATAAATAAACAAACTAATAACAATAAATAAATAATTATTTCAATAAATAAATAAACTAATAACACAATAAATAAATAAATATTTAAATAAATAATACAACACAATGAATAAATAAATATATAAATAATTAAATAAACTAATAACACAATAAATAAATAAATATTTAAATAATTAATAAACTTAAAACACAATAAATTAATAAATATTTAAATAAATAAACTAATAACACAATACATAAATAAATATTTAAATAAATAAACTAAAAGCACAATAAATAAATAAATATTTAAATAAATGAATGAACTAATAACACAATAAATAAATAAATATTTAAATAAATAAATATTTAAATAAATAAACAAACAAAAATAAATAAATACTTAAATAAATAAACTAATAACACAAAAAATAAATAAATATTTAAATAAATAAACTAATAACACAATAAATAAATACTTAAATAAATAAATAAACTAACAACACAATCAATAAATAAATGAATAAATAAATAAATACTTAAATAAATAAATACTTAAATAAATAAATAAACTAATACCACAATAAATAAATAAATAAACTAATAACAAAATAAATAGGTCCTGGGTTCTATTCCCAGGTCCTTTCTGTGTAGGTTTCCTCCCACAGTACAAAGACCTGCAGTCAGGCGTGTGTGTGTGTGTGTGTGTGTGTGTGTGTGTGTGTGTGTGTGTGTGTGTGTGTGTGGGTGCCATAATGAAAACTAAGCACTGTGTTCATACAATGTGTAGAAAATTTGAACCTGCCAACAAATAGAGAAGAAAGCGACTGATTTTCTCACACACACACACACACACACACACACACAAACACACACACACACACACACACACACACACACACACACACACACACACTCCTGAGGATTCAGGAACACACCCACAGCATTTATCACTCACGTCACCCAGTGAAGGATCTTCCATCTCGGAACACAACACCCTCGCTGTCATATTAACACCCTGCAGAGGCGCCGCGCTCCCCGCCGCGGGAGGTGTTTAGAAATACCAGCGGGTGTGAAACAGGACTGTGAGGATTCTACCCACCGAGCCGGACGTGATGTGAGATAACATGCCCGGGGACGGGGTGGAACACGGGCACATCAGCGTTATTATTCTGTACGGGTGGAGATCTCAGAACCATCTGAATGTGCTGAGTCTGCAGCGCTAGATCTGATCCTCACACCACCAGGAGCTACTGCTACACGGTTTATGGGGTGATAAATCCTAAAGTCGGGGTGTAACCCCCTTATAATACACACTACACACATTAATGCGCTCTTTATTGATATAAATAAGGTGAGTGTGCAGCAGCAGCAGCAGATGAACGAGCCGCCTGCAGCACCAGAGCTAATGTGTGTTTTCCTCTTCTGTTCCACTCATAAATCACACCGGAATGTTTTCTATCTGGGGGACGTGAGGAGCCCAATCAGTCAGTCGTGGATCTCAGGGGCGAGAGGATGACCAGCTCGAAGGCCTGATCAGAGAAGGATGTGAGAGTCGGTGCTGAGTGTTCGTACCTCAGGCCGAACGTGTGCGACTGCTCGTAGTTGAACAGCGAGTGGATTTTAGCGTCTGAGTTGATGACGATCAGACGGTCCATCACGTCCTGCAGAGAAGAACAACAACATGATTTCTGAAAATGATCGTCATCGTGAACAGAGAAGCTAAAGATGATGATGAAGATGAAGGAGAAGAGGTGAAGCCAGCAGGACACTTATTAATGGGTAAATGCTGCCCTCCTGTGGCTGAATGTTAAACTGCAGGAGCTCAAATAGCCGAATGAGCGAATCTGTAAAATATTTATTATCTGGATTTATTTAGAAGTGATTTTCATTAATTATTCATCAAATGTTTTCTAAAAACTACTGACTAAACTCACAATAACACAATACATAATTAAAACACAATAAATAAATAAATAGATAAACTAAAAACCCAATACATCAATAAATAAACTAAAAAATAAATAAACATAAAACAACAAATAATTAAATAAACTAATAACACAATAAATAAATAAAATAAAAAATAAACAAAACACAGTAAATAAAAAAATAAATTACTAACACAATAAATAAATACTTAAATAAACAAATACACAAATAAAAAAAATAAAAATAAAATAAACAAAACAGTAATAATAAATAAACTAATGACACAAATAAATACTTAAAAAATTAATTAACCCAAATAAATAAATACTTTAAAAAAATTTATACTTAAATAAATTAATAATAAAAATAAATATTTTAATTATTAACCTAATAACACAATAAATAAATACAAAAAAAAAATAAACATAAAACACAGTTAATAATTAAATAAACTAATAACACAATGAATAAATACTTAAATAAATAAACATAAAACACAATAAACTAATACTTAAATAAATAAATAAACATAAAACACAATAAATATTAAATAAACTAATAACACAATAAATAAATACTTAAATAATTAAATAAACATAAAACACAATAAATAAATACTTAAATAAATTAACTAAACACACAATGAAAAAAATAAAAACATAAAAAATAAATGTATAACCCAATAAATAAAAAATAAACAAATAACATAAAATAAATAAATTAACTAATAACTAATTAGAATTAATTAATTTATTTATTAGAATTTATTTATTTATTTATTTATTATTAGAAAATAAATGTATAAATGAATAAATACATGAATACATACACAAAAATATAAATAAATAAATGTACAGCACTGTGAATGGTATAGTCACACACCATATAAATCACAGGAGGACGTTTGAGAGACAGCCGGCAATTCACTTGTAAACAGTGCTCGCATGGATAAAAAGTCAGAGTTACGCCCTCAACTGGCTGATCGATGGTGCTGCACTGAACAGAGATGGGGGATAACGGAGATCAGTATGTGACTCTTAGTGCGCGATACGGATCTCCGTACGAACCCACCTGATGCAGGTAAAAAGAAGTGGTCACTACTGGACATGTTTATTTAAGGTTTAGACGTTTTGTATGATTTCGGTGCCGTTCATGGCTACACTAGGGGGTAGTGGTGCAGTAGTGAATAACACCAGCCCACCACCACGGGGATCCAGGGTTTACATCTACATACAGACAGAAGGGATGGCTGAGGGTCAGTGATGGACTGGTGTCCTGTTTGGGGAGTCACTGCATTGCGGTCAGTGATGTTGAGAAAGCCAGATCCACCGTGATAAAGTGGCAGTAAACCATAAATATATAATAAAGAAATGAGACGACCTCACAGATCACTCACTATAATGGAGGTGGGCATTTCTCTCAGGCTGTATTCAGTCTTGCTGGGCAGCTTCTGGTGGTACAGCAGCTCCCACACAGCGTACGGAGAGGACAGCAGGTTCACCAGCGTGAGGAAGGACTGAAAAATAGGGTTCAGTTACAGGTCAGGAAAAAGCTCATGATCAAACAGCTGGAATTTCACACAGTGGTTCGTGTCCTGCTGCTAAACCCCGAATCACCGGCGGCTCGTTTAACGTTCAGAACTGATGGATGAGAACAGCGCGGCTGCGACGTGCATCTATTATATATTATTATTATTATATATTATTATTATTATATACAGTCATTCATTATGATTTAATACCATGTTTTACTTCTAGTGCTTACAGCCATGGCAGCATACGGTACCTACCTACCTAACTACCCTACCTAACTTACCTACATACATGCATAACTACATACATACCTACCTTACCTACCTTACCTTACCTAACTACCTTACCTACATACATTCATAACTACATAATATACATACCTACCTACCTACCTACCTACCTACCCTATCTAAACTTACCTAACCTTACCTACCCTACCTACCTACCTACCCTACCTTAACTACCTATCTACCCTACTTACCTAAGTACCTACATACACGCTTAATACATACATACCTACCTACCTACCCTACCTTACCTACCCTACCTTACCTACCTAACTTACCTACATACATGCATAACTACATACATACCTACCTACCCTACCTTACCTACCCTACTTTACCTACCTTACCTTACCTAACTACCTTACCTACATACATTCATAACTACATAATATACATACCTACCTACCTACCCTATCTAAACTTACCTAACCTTACCTACCCTACCTACCTACCCTACCTTAACTACCTATCTACCCTACTTACCTAAGTACCTACATACACGCTTAATACATACATACCTACCTACCCTACCTTACCTACCCTACCTTACCTACCCTACTTTACCTTACCTACCTACCTTACCTACATACATGCATAACTACAGGGGTTGGACAAAATAACTGAAACACCTGGTTTTAGACCACAATAATTTATTAGTATGGTGTAGGGCCTCCTTTTGCGGCCAATACAGCGTCAATTGGTCTTGGAAATGACATATACAAGTCCTGCACAGTGGTCAGAGGGATTTTAAGCCATTCTTCTTGCAGGATAGTGGCCAGGTCACTACGTGATGCTGGTGGAGGAAAACGTTTCCTGACTCGCTTCTCCAAAACACCCCAAAGTGGCTCAATAATATTTAGATCTGGTGACTGTGCAGGCCATGGGAGATGTTCAACTTCACTTTCATGTTCATCAAACCAATCTTTCACCAGTCTTGCTGTGTGTATTGGTGCATTGTCATCCTGATACACGGCACCGCCATTGGATGCACATGGTCCTCCAGAATGGTTCGGTAGTCCTCGGCAGTGACGCGCCCATCTAGCACAAGTATTGGGCCGAGGGAATGCCATGATATGGCAGCCCAAACCATCACTGATCCACCCCCATGCTTCACTCTGGGCATGCAACAGTCTGGGTGGTACGCTTCTTTGGGGCTTCTCCACACCGTAACTCTCCCGGATGTGGGGAAAACAGTAAAGGTGGACTCATCAGAGAACAATACATGTTTCACATTGTCCACAGCCCAAGATTTGCGCTCCTTGCACCATTGAAACCGATGTTTGGCATTGGCACGAGTGACCAAAGGTTTGGCTATAGCAGCCCGGCCGTGTATATTGACCCTGTGGAGCTCCCGACCGACAGTTCTGGTGGAAACAGGAGAGTCGAGGTGCACATTTAATTCTGCCGTGATTTGGGCAGCCGTGGTTTTATGTTTTTTGGATACGATCCGGGTTAGCACCCGAACATCCCTTTCAGACAGCTTCCTCTTGCGTCCACAGTTAATCCTGTCGGATGTGGTTTGTCCTTCTTGGTGGTATGCTGGCATTACCCTGGATACCGTGGCTCTTGATACATCACAAAGACTTGCTGTCTTGGTCACAGATGCGCCAGCAAGACGTGCACCAACAATTTGTCCTCTTTTGAACTCTGGTATGTCACCCATAATGTTGTGTGCATTGCAATATTTTGAGCAAAACTGTGCTCTTACCCTGCTAATTGAACCTTCACACTCTGCTCTTACTGGTGCAATGTGCAATTAATGAAGATTGGCCACCAGACTGGTCCAATTTAGCCATGAAACCTCCCACACTAAAATGACAGGTGTTTCAGTTATTTTGTCCAACCCCTGTACATACATACCTACCTACCCTACCTACCTTACCTACTCTACCTTACCTACCCTACCTTACCTTACCTACCCTACCTTACCTACCTAACCTTACCTACCCTACCTACCTTACATACCCTACCTTACCTACCCTACCTTACCTACCTACCTTACCTACCCTACCTTACCTACCCTACCTACCTACCTAACCTACCTACCTTACCTACCCTACCTTACCTACCTAACCTTACCTACCTAACCTTACCTACCTTACCTTACCTACCCTACCCTACCCTACCTAACCTACCTACCTACCTACCCTACCTATCTACCTACCTACCTTACCAAACCTACCTTACCTTACCTACCCTACCTTACCTACCCTACCTTACCTACCCTACCTTACCTACCTACCTACCTTACCTTACCTACCCTACCTTACCTACCCTACCTTACCTACCCTACCTACCTTACCTTACCTACCTACCTACCTTACCTACCTTACCTACCCTACCTACCTACCTACCCTACCTACCTTACCTACCCTACCTTACCTACCCTACCTACCTTACCTACCCTACCTTACCTACCCTACCTACCTTACCTTACCTACCTACCTACCTTACCTACCCTACCTACCTTACCTACCCTACCTTACCTACCCTACCTACCTTACCTTACCTACCTAACCTACCCTACCTTACCTACCCTACCTACCTACCTACCCTACCTACCTACCTTCCTACCTACCTTCCTACCTACCTTACCAAACCTACCTTACCTTACCTACCCTACCTTACCTACCCTACCTACCTACCTACCTACCTACCTTACCTACCCTACCTTACCTACCTTACCAAACCTACCTACCATCCACCCACCCACGTTTCATTCATGACAGGACAGGTAGTTCCAGGTTACCCAGAATTCATCAGTTCAGGTTTAATATTAAACACCATCATGGTTAATTTAGTATCTCCAGTTCACCTCACTTACACGCCTTTGTACTGTAGAAGGAAACCCACACAGACATGAAGAGAACATGCCAAACTACACGCAGAAAGGACCTGGATTGCTCCACCTGGGAACTGAACCCAGGACCTTCTCACTTTGAGGTAACAGCTGATTGGCACATCACTGGAACATCATTTTGGTGATGTTTACCTTGAGGCAGCTCCTGTCGATGGGCTCCATGGGGGTAGATTTGGGGTGAACAACTCTCACGTCCTCTCTGCCCCACTCCAGCGCTGACCACAGCTCCACCACCACGGCCTGGATAAAACCTGAGAGAACGTTTAACAGACAAAAGTATTAGGACGCCACTTCTAATGACTGAACAGTTACTAACAGGTGTAATAAATCAGTACTTTGCAGCAACAGTTTAGGGAAGGTCCCTCCTGTTCCAGCATGAAGAAAAGCTCGGTTTAAAGAAATATTTACATTTTCAGAATTTAGGAGACACTTTTATTCAAAGCAACTTACAGTACTGTGACAGTATACAGTCTAAGCATTTAAGGGTTAAGGGTCTTGCTCAACCTGGCAACCTGGCAGTGGTGGGGCTTGAACCAGCGACCTTCCAATTACTAATCCAGTATCTTAACCACTTGGCTACACCTGCCCCTGAACTCCAGCGTCCTGCACAGAGCCCCGACTTCAGCCCCACTCAACCGCTCTGGGATGAACCGGAACACCGACCGATCAATCAGTGCCCAGCCGTACAAACGCTCTTTTAGAGATAGATACGATGAAATAGTTTTGAGTGCTTGAGTCAAAGCCACTGCTGGGCCCTTGAGCAAGGCCCTTAACCCTTTCTGCTCCCTTGGCTGACGCTGCCCTCTGATCCCAGCACATTTTCCCATGAATTTAGTAGCATTATGTTCCAGTGCTGACGTCTGAAGCTGCTTCAGCTCAAAGTTCTTTATGGTGTGATGAGAATCTAGTTTAGTCCTAAATGTCACAACCCTTCATTAGAACCTCTCAGTAAAGCCAGATTACTGATGCGCTGGGCTGAGCTGAGGAACGTACCGGAGCTGCGTAACGCCACCACGCCCGGAGCCGTCGCTGCCACCTGGGTCACCATCACACCGTAACCAAACTTCTCACAACTGCTCACCTGAAACAACGTCACAGCTAATAACAACATGATTTTACTCTGAGCTGTTACTCTGAATAACGGGAGAACTTAACAAGGCACCAAACCAAAACCTGGAATCATCCAGGGAGATAAATGAGTTGCAATTATCACAATTATCAATTAATAAAAAAATTTTTTTTTTAATTAATAAAACTGAGGAGCTGAAACATCAAACATCACGTCTTTGTGCTATTAAATACCATTTAATGCTGATTTAGGGCAGCACGGTGGTACAGTGGGTGGCGCTGTCACCTCACAGCAGGAAGAGTCTGGGTTTGATCTCCCGGCCAGACGAACAAGCTTTCTGTGTGGAGTTTGCATGTTCTCCTTGAGTCTGTGTGGGTTTCTCCCAGGTGTTCCGGTTTCCTCCCACAGTAGACTGAGTGACAAAGACTGTCTGAGTGTGTGTGTTTGTAACTTTGTGTTTGTGTGTGTGTATGTACAGTGGGGTCAAAAAGTATTTAGTCAGCCACTGATTGTGCAAATTTTCTATGGGGTTGAGGTCTGGAGACTGGCTAGGCCACTCCAGGACCTTGAAATGCTTTTTACGGAGCCACTCCTTCGTTGCCCGAGCGGTGTGTTTGGGATCATCGTCATGCTGGAAGACCTAGCCACGTTCCATCTTCAATGCTCTCACTGATGGAAGGAGGTTTTGGCTTAAAATCTCACGATACACGACCTCGTTCATTCTTCCCTTAACACGGATCAGTCGTCCTGTCCCCTTTGCATAAAAACAGCCCCAAAGCATGATGTTTCCACCCCCATGCTTCACAGTAGGTATGGTGTTCTTGGGTTCTTCTTCTTCCTCCAAACACGACGAGTTGAGTTTTTACCAAAAAGTTCCATTTTGGTTTCATCTGACCACATGATATTCTCCCAATCCTCTTCTGGATCATCCATAAGCTCTCTGGCAAACTTCAGACGGGCCTGGACATGTACTGGCTTAAGCAGGGGGACACGCCTGGCACTGCAGGATTTGAGTCCCTCTCGGCGTAGTGTGTTACTGATGGTAGCCTTTGTTACTTTGGTCCCAGCTCTCTGCAGGTCATTCATCAGGTCCCTCCGTGTAGTTCTGGGATTTTTGCTCACCGTTCTCATGATCATTTTGACCCCACGGGATGAGATCTTGACCCCAAGGGAGATTATCAATGGTCTTGTATGTCTTCCATTTTCTTACAATTGTTCCCACAGTTGATTTATTCACACCAACCTGCTTGCCTATTGTAGATTCACTCTTCCCAGCCTGGTGCAGGTCTACAATTTTCTTCCTGGTGTCCTTCGACAGCTCTTTGGTCTTGGCCATGGTTGAGTTTGGAGTCTGACTGTTTGAGGCTGTGGACAGGTGTCTTTTATACAGATAACGAGGTCGAACAGGTGTCATTAATACAGGTAACGAGTGGAGGACAGAAGAGCTTCTTAAAGAAGAAGTTACAGGTCTGTGAGAGCCAGAAATCTTGCTTGTTTGTTATTGACCAAATACTTATTTTCCACCATAATTTACAAATAAATTCTTTAAAAATCCTACAATGTGATTTCCTGGATTTTTTTTTCTCATTTTGTCTCTCATAGTTGAAGTGTAGCTATGATGAAAATTACAGACCTCTCTCATCTTTCTAAGTAGGAGAACCTGCACAATCAGTGGCTGACTAAATACTTTTTGACCCCACTGTATCTGTGAGTGTGTATAGTGTATACTGTATATATGTATGTGTGTATGTAAGTGTGAGATGTGTGTACGTGTGTGTGTGTATGTGTGTATATATATATATACAGTGTATCACAAAAGTAAGTACACCCCTCACATTTCTGCAAATATTTCATTATATCTTTTCATGGGACAACACTATAGACATGAAACTTGGATATAACTTAGAGTAGTCAGTGTACAACTTGTATAGCAGTGTAGATTTACTGTCTTCTGAAAATAACTCAACACACAGCCATTAATGTCTAAATAGCTGGCAACATAAGTGAGTACACCCCACAGTGAACATGTCCAAATTGTGCCCAAATGTGTCGTTGTCCCTCCCTGGTGTCATGTGTCAAGGTCCCAGGTGTAAATGGGGAGCAGGGCTGTTAAATTTGGTGTTTTGGGTACAATTCTCTCATACTGGCCACTGGATATTCAACATGGCACCTCATGGCAAAGAACTCTCTGAGGATGTGAGAAATAGAATTGTTGCTCTCCACAAAGATGGCCTGGGCTATAAGAAGATTGCTAACACCCTGAAACTGAGCTACAGCATGGTGGCCAAGGTCATACAGCGGTTTTCCAGGACAGGTTCCACTCGGAACAGGCTTCGCCAGGGTCGACCAAAGAAGTCGAGTCCACGTGTTCGGCGTCATATCCAGAGGTTGGCTTTAAAAAATAGACACATGAGTGCTGCCAGCATTGCTGCAGAGGTTGAAGACGTGGGAGGTCAGCCTGTCAGTGCTCAGACCATACGCCGCACACTGCATCGACTCGGTCTGCATGGTCGTCATCCCAGAAGGAAGCTGACGCACAAGAAAGCCAGCAAACAGTTTGCTGAAGACAAGCAGTCCAAGAACATGGATTACTGGAATGCCCTGTGGTCTGACGAGACCAAGATAAACTTGTTTGGCTCAGATGGTGTCCAGCATGTGTGGCGGCGCCCTGGTGAGAAGTACCAAGACAACTGTATCTTGCCTACAGTCAAGCATGGTGGTGGTAGCATCATGGTCTTGGGCTGCATGAGTGTTGCTGGCACTGGGGAGCTGCAGTTCATTGAGGGAAACATGAATTCCAACATGTACTGTGACATTCTGAAACAGAGCATGATCCCCTCCCTTCGAAAACTGGGCCTCATGGCAGTTTTCCAACAGGATAACGACCCCAAACACAACCTCCAAGATGACAACTGCCTTGCTGAGGAAGCTGAAGGTAAAGGTGATGGACTAAACCCAATTGAGCACCTGTGGCGCATCCTCAAGTGGAAGGTGGAGGAGTTCAAGGTGTCTAACATCCACCAGCTCCGTGATGTCATCATGGAGGAGTGGAAGAGGATTCCAGTAGCAACCTGTGCAGCTCTGGTGAATTCCATGCCCAGGAGGGTTAAGGCAGTGCTGGATAATAATGGTGGTCACACAAAATATTGACACTTTGGGCACAATTTGGACATGTTCACTGTGGGGTGTACTCACTTATGTTGCAGCTATTTAGACATTAATGGCTGTGTGTTGAGTTATTTTCAGAAGACAGTAAATCTACACTGCTATACAAGCTGTACACTGACTACTCTAAGTTATATCCAAGTTTTATTTCTATAGTGTTGTCCCATGAAAATATATAATAAAATATTTGCAGAAATGTGAGGGGTGTACTCACTTTTGTGATACACTGTATATGTGTGTGTGTGTGTGTGTGTTTATGTATGTGTATGTATGTGTGTGTGTGTATGTATAAGTGTGTGTGTATATGTGTGTGTGAGTGTTTGCCCTGTTTGGGGTGTTTCCTGTTTTTCAGTCAATACATAAAGCTCACCGTGACCCAGACCAGGATAAAGAGGTGTGAATGAGTGAATGAGTGCATAAATGAACAGATGAATAAATGAGTGAGTGAGTGAGTGAGTGAGTGAGTGAGTGAGTGACCGGTACTGACTGTGGTTGTACCTGGAGTTTTTTGGTGTATCTGGAGAACATGTAGGCCACACACTCCTGCAGAGCTCCGGTGTGTTGCAGGAGCTGCAGACCTTTCGGAGTGGCGGCGAAGTTCAGCAGGTTGTCCAGGAGCGTCTCCTCCCACACGGCCCTGCGGCTCAGAGATAAAAATATGCACAATATTATAATCCAAACAGAAAAGTATTAACAGAAAACCTCGGGTGGAGTGGTAGCTACGTGAAACTAATGAATGAATAATGTTAGCGTGATTATCAGCAGGTACTTTCATTATCTCAGTTAGCTCGGTTAGAGGTATAATAATATTCGGATTTCTAGTCACATCCCGATCATTTTAGAAGAAAAAATTAACTTAATGCAGCACATTTTGGTTAAAAAATTATTTTATGTTTAAGAAAATTATTTTTGCAAGAAAATAAGTTCAACACTAGAGAAGAACGCACACTAGTGCAGCACCAGTTATTTATAAATAATAATATCTGAAATAAATCAAATAAAGAGCAGGACGCAAAGTGATGTTCACTACAGTCACTTGTTTTAAGTTCTTCCGCTACCATTTTTGGCCAGCAGAGGGGGCACAGAGGCACAGATGACTGATGTGGCAGCTCCTTTAAATGGAGTCACCTGTTGTTACTTTGTGAGCTTTAATTTAGTGACTTAAAGCTAAAATAAAAATCACTTTGCATCCTGCTCTTTATTTATTTGTATATATTATTTTTAATTTCTTGTTTTTTGACTTTAGAATTCTCTGTTACTACATTAAGAACCGTGATGGAATAAAGAAAGACTCACATGTTTTCTGTGTCGCTGGGGGCCGACGGTGCGATGGATCCAGGAACCGGCGTGGAAACTCGTTCTGATAGTGAACTCGCCTGCAGAAGAGATTCAGAATGAGACGGCGCCCCCCTCAGGCTGCTTCATGCTAATGGTTCTACAGTCCTCAAGATGGCTGAGCAGGAGCTTTGTATTGGGTGCTAAAAGCACTCAGGATCATCAGCCACCAGGATCAGGAGGGAGTTTGTTAGCGGGGCGGAGCAGCTCGGAGAC